>NW_017296059.1:2744366-2782655 GCF_001594075.2 Trachymyrmex cornetzi
CTCTCTCTCTCTCTCTCTCTCTCTCTCTCTCTCTCTCTCTCTCTCTCTCTCTCTCTCGTGCGCGCGCCCCTCTTCTCTCCATTTCTGTCTCTCTATCCATCTATCTCATCTCCGTTCTTCCCTTCTTTGTTTCGTTAACTCACCTGGTCGGGACAGGTGAATGCGGTCTGTTATTTGACGGTAATAATTATTGTCAGGATCTTCCTCAAGCGTTGCAAGTCGGCGCTGACGATTATGAAGGAGAGAAACGCACGGAAGAGTCGACGAAGGGTAGTCGATACTTATGAATATGTCCGCGATATTGAGAATTAATTAAGTGTAATTTGTATAATCGAACGTTTTAACTACTTTTATCAATCATTCCTTTCTATTTGTTGTGTCTATGAAAAAGCTTAAAGAGTAGAAAAATTAATGGAAGGTTCACAAAGGTAATTGATATTAATATAATGCATAGTAAATTACTATTAGCGATATGATTAATATGAGATTAATATAAGGATTATTGTGATAATATATTATTATATAATAGAAATTTAATTAAATTTATGGTATACAGGATTTCATGACAGGTTAATTTTACATCAGAGTTACACACAAATACGTATTATATTTCAAAATTATGTTCAGGTATGATGTGTACACGCTCGCATGCATTATATTATTCGCATGACATTCTAATTTTTAAAATAATAAAGTATTCCACAAAGAACCAATATTCATTGTTTAAAAAAACCTTCTAATTCTAATTCTAATTAAGTTTCTGAAATTAAACTTGTTATATTCCAACCTTCTAATTCTAATTCTAATTAAGTTTCTGAAATTAAACTTGTTACATTCCAATAGACGTAATAGGTATAAACCGCGCATTCTTTGATCAAAGGCCGGGATTTATTAGTTGATTTTTATATTTAAGACCGTCTTAAGTACCATCTGTATTCTATTAGAAAGAATTGGACATGTCTGCATCTCTTTTCAACTCGATACTTGATAGAGAGAGAGAGAGAGAGAGAGAGAGAGAGATATGATTTAATCTACCTCACTCTTTCTAAACTGATGCTGACAACTTTCATAGAAATGCGTATATTCTTATTACATTTATGTAAGCAATAAAATATGGCAAATCCTTTAATTCTCCGAATAGCAGTACGAATTGAACAAATATATCTCATTTCATTCCGTCCCACAAAAAATCAGTGAGCCGTAGCTAAATTATTCCTAATTGTAATAGCGAAGAAACTGATTTGAGTTGACTGGCTCGTCGAAAAACTCCGACAACAGTCTCTAACTTGAGAGCTTCAAAGAGCTTCACTCCCTATTACCCGTGAAAGAAACGTAAAGAGAATCGTCCAACCGGTCGATTCGATTGCGCAAAGATTAACATTTACGTGAAAACAACAATTGTACGTTACGTAGGCTGGTATGACACGCAACGTAATTCTGTATACGACGATGTATTCGAACGGAGAATAGCACGTCGGAGTTTCTAATTAACGCCCGTCGCAATTAACAGCGCTACGGCTAATGACCGAATTGCTGTTTGCGTCCCAATCGCTGACAGAGTAATTTTGATTAATTATAGGCGCGGTAATACCGACCGTGACCGTAGCGGAACATCGGCTTTGCGTTCGAAACAATACGCGCGCTTAGCGCGACTCGCGTTTCGTAGTATAGCTTGCTCGGCTTCGTGACGTATACACGAGCAAGCATGTGTGTGTATGCGTGCGTGTGTGTGTGTGTGTGTGTGTGTGTGTGTGTGTGTGTCAGACAGAAATGTATAGAACAAGTAGACAGTACGTATTTGTATACGGAAAGAACGGTTTTGCTAAAGCATTTAAAATTTTAGCTAACTACAAATAATTAACTACCTAAAAATAATTTTGGATCATCAAAATAATTATGTAAGACGCTCAAATTGATTGCTAAAATACTAAAACTTTTTATAGGATTGTCATCACGCTTTTTACATAATTATTTTGCAGCACTTTCATCAAGCGTTCTACATTATAATTATTTTAATGATAAATAAAATTATTTCCCGATCTGTATTTAGTTGAATTTTTGGATACTTTAGTAAAACCATTCTTTCTGTGTACAAATGCCATATTTTACAAATATGTGTATAAAACATACACCAATGTGTTTATATATATCATATAAATTTAAAATCAATAAATGTGTATAAATTCAAAATCATTCTCTTTTTTATTCAAATACTCTAGGGTTTCAGAAATTATTATTTTCCTCGCTAATTCTAATATCATACACAGGATTTCTTGAGAATTGTGTAGTTCTAAATATAGATATAAGGAGAATTAAAACTTCAGAAATTAAAAACAAAATTTGAAAAGTTTTTAAAAGAAGGAAAAGTACATAAAAGGTAATTTAAGTTAAACTCGTGCGCATTACGACGCCATATGGTGACAGATGGAAAGTATCCTATACATCATTAAGATTAATGATCATCAAGATCTATATATAAAAACTTATTTTTGGGAAAACGCAGGACAAGGAAATTATTCTATACTTGTTTTTCTAATGAATAATAGTCGTATCTTTTTCTTCTAAAAAATGTTTTAGCATTTGTCCATAAATCACTACTGCATCCTCTTTTTTGTATTTTCAAGCGAACCTACACGAATTGCATATTTACGCGCGATATTTGGCCGGGGTGCGAAATTTCACGAGTTTCTCGCACGTAAATTCAAGAAGTAAGGGAAGAGACGAGGAAAAAGAGCAAGAAGAAAGCAAAGGGATACCGGACTCGACGCAAAGATCTCATTCGACAATCCCGTCACGTTTCGATGCCGCTGGGGGGTGTTCACGGCATGTGGTCTCACCAACCCTCTGTCCTTTCTCCACCTTTCGCACCGCTTCCGCCCTTCATAGCACACACATACACTCACACCAATCAGCAAATTCCTTCGTCCTTGTCGTTCCTGTTTCCTCTTCGTCTATCCTTAATTCCTTACCCCTCTGCCGATCAGGGCACGTTTCACTCGGCAAAAGGAGTGATTCCCCTTGGACCAGGAACCGACCGCGGCTGCTTTGTCTACCCTTGTTATAAATACTAATTGCTCTATACAAACGTTCGAAATGTGTTTAACGTTTCTTTGGCACGTGATCCCTTCGTCACCCTGGTCCCTTTTCTAAACTTCTTCCTCTCCTTTTCTGTTTCTCTCTTTCGCTATACTTCCCCGTTTACATAATGGAACACAGGAACGGTTTCTCTGTTATTTCTCCTCTCTGCGGTTTGGTAGTTAGAACATGTAAGTGTAATTAGGATTTCACTTTGATAATCCATTGAACCTATTAGCTTATTCCGTTTTGCAATAAGCTGTTTCGAGAAGAGGTACGATTTGAATTGTTATATTCCATTTCCAATAAAGAGAATCGTAATCTCTATAGCTATTAGGTGTTAAACTTAATTCCTGCCGTTTTTCGTCTCCAAAATTGATTCGTTTCGAAGGGAAATACCTCAATCAAAGTATTATTAATAAAGTATTATTAATTAGTAATAAAGTAGAAAAATGGATGAAATTACTTTGATCGAGGTATTCATTCATCTTCCCTTCGAAACAAATCAATTTTAGAGATGAAAAACGGCAGGAATTAAGTTTAATACCTAATATATTAAGAAATATTATTTATATGAGATTCTTTTTATTAAGATGCCCTCCTATATTGATTAAGAAGATCATAAAATAACAATTTAACTAGTAATTTGCAACCGTAAGTTTCTCGATATTTACTCACTATTTTGTCGCGTCCGAACTTAATCAGTTATCTGCGTGGTATTAACGAGCGTACATCTTGCGCTATACGAGCCGTCCGCCTGGTTAGTTGGTAGTCGTTACCTGAGATCATCTGTCTATTCCAGGGATCCGGTAGATAGCGGAGAGATTGCTTTCGCTTTAACCGGATACAAGCATACCTATACACGCGGCTCGGTATGCGTGCGAATGCACGAGGATGAACAAGGCCGTCCTTGCTCACCGCGTTGCTCGTGGATATGTGCGGTGATTGATACCGGCTCGCACATATGGACACACCTAATGAAATAGATAACGTGTATCTTGCACGACTATATCTGCGCCTAGGCACCGGCTTCAGTGGGCAAATAAAGTTATGTGTACTGATAACTAACGAATCGGCATTCGTACGAATGCGCGTGAACATCAGGATTAATCATTACGGGGAATGAATATTTCAAATTCTTATTAATTTATCTTAAAAAAAAGGCCCTTCTCTGATGTTAATGAAACCTGATCAGTTTGTAGGGGGAGTGAAATATTTGATACGTATTTTTTTCGCCGACGACCAAACAAGTTCAAGGGATTAAATCAGCACGTATTTACGAAATTGCATTATCGTGCTTCAAAAGTTACAGTAAAAAAATGAAAATTTGGGCGGTTTTCAAGGGCTAATTTCGTCTCCGCATTTGATTGTCAAAAAAAGACATAAACATAATATCTTTAAGTAAAAGTAAAATAAATAATAATATGTTACTTGATCTTTGGATGCAAAATAATAGTTTTGAAGTTATGAAATAATATATCTCAAAGCTATAATTTATACAATATTTTATATAATAGATAAACGTAATTTTTATATTTTATAAAAAAAATATATAATGCAGCGTTCATTCTTGTTATTTATGATTTACAATTATCATTGGTATAAAAAAAATTATGTTAATGACCAAACGTGGATACAGTTTTACTTCACGTTAATAAAAATGGGACACATATGATGTGTCATACGTTTCAATTAAATTAGTTCCGATGTTTGACACGAATTCGTCAAGACATCTGTCCACCGTAATCTCCGAATTCTTTCATTTTGGGCGTTTTCCTTAAGGCAATTTTTTGGGCTTCGCTTGAACGAGCGGGGGAAGTAAGGCGTTGAAAAATCACCGGATAATAGATTAGTCGACTGACAGATGGCTAGCTACACCATGGAAAGGGAGATACCAAGATGTCGGATTTAACAGAGGTTGGAAGAGCAGTCACGTAGTTGACAGTATATCCCTCGCTTCTCTCTTTCTCATTCTCCTTCTTTGCTTTCTTCTCTGTTTCTCTTTTAGAATCCCTCCTGTCCAACTCGAGTTTCTAGTTTGTATCTCTCTCACGGTCTTACGTAACAAGAAAAACGTGCAATTATAAGCGCAGTAACGCGCGACGCTATTTACACGGCTTTATTGCACAATTCTTACATGCCGTTCGATCTCGAGAGCATACATAATATTGGCTTTTCCAGCAATGAGAACTTACTATAAAAGGTACTACGCAAAAAATTACGTTATTTTCTTTATGAAACTCCGAATATCCTTGTTTCTTTCAGAGAATCGACGTTAATCATAGCGAATGGTGTTTGATGGAAGTTATGAATAATTGACGACTCTGCAACTCTTTTGCTCTTGCCGAAGTTAAGCGGATTTCCTCACGAGCAAGTCGTTGCAGTGAGTCCGCAATAATTGACTATTGAAAACTATTATAACTGCCTCTTGGCTGTGGTTCGGTTGGACGACGTGGCAGCCAACGACTGGCGCGAAGTGGTCGGAAACAAAAAGAAGAAAGACAGGGAAAATCTGCTGTGCCGCAACAAAGTGCTTCCACCGTGACGCCTTCCATTCTGTTTACGCCGCTATCGATACGTTTATTTGCACGGCCACCGGCTACTCGTAGCGTCAACGGAAACGACTTGATTAACGACGAGATTATGTTCGTTATGGAACCGAGAAGCGGCTCCGTTCCACAAACAAACGGAACGGAATGCCGCATCCGTCCGTGCGGAGTTATTAGAACTCATGTATCGTGAAACTGTGAAATATATTTATGAAAACAGTCACGAATGTCGTCGGAAAAATGTTACGAGCATCTCGTTAATCAAACGTGACATTTTAGCGGACAAGCTTTGAAAATAGCAATATATTTAGCACGAGAGAAAGATGAAAAAATTTCTATATAATAATACTGAATGATGAAAATAAATTAAAAACATTTTATTAAATATCTTTTCAAATTATACTTCAGTCAGAAAATTTTTTGACATCAAATATTTTCTAATGCTTCAAAAATAGCATTATATTTAGTGTGAAAAAGCTAAAACAATTTCTGTGCAAAACTAATAATATTATATGATGAAAAAAAAGGAATTAAAATATTTTATTAAATATCTTCTTAAATGAGTCATTCTAATTAGAAAATTTTTATACATTAGATATTTTGACTAGAAAAAGAGAATTGTATTTGAAATAGATTTTTATGATTGTAAAAACATATGCAATATCAAATCTAAATATCTTTGAACAAAAGACTTGGGAAGTTTTTTTATAGTTTTCTAAATTATAAGGTAGATATATTCGAGTAAATGTTTGCCTTTACCATTACGCGTCCATTTTTTACTGTCATAAAAGGTATTGACGCAGATTTCCATTCGCGTCGTTCTGTGTAAACCGCGCCAATAGCATGTCGCGAAGGCCATCAACGGCGCGTATGGTCGAGGGCCAACGAGGACCGCAATATCTCGCGATAATCAATTCCAGTTCTTTAAATCACGACCGAAAAACTCGATTATCCTGTTTACCTTGGAGCGAGTTGTTCTTTCTGCGGCCTGTAGCGTAACGAATCGTGCGAAATTGCCGCTCAGGTAGCCTCAGATATACAGGGTGGTCCATTCTAACCGCACAATTTTTTTTAAATTATCAACGATTCACCAAATATCATAAAAAAAATCTATAAATTTCAAAGATGTCCTATAAGTGTGATAAATATTAAGATTCGATGTAATTTATATACTCTTAATTTTGAACGCACCATTACATATATCTTCAGCGACAATATAGGCTGTTTTGAATACAATATATTTCATGGGCGTATTCATAGTCCGTTCTTATTACAAAATCATCTTAAGTAACATCTTCAGCTCTGTTATTGGTTTATGACATCTTGAAAGAGAGATTGTATTTAAGATGATTTTAAATGTAAGAGCTATGAATACCAGCCTAAGGGGATAATGTAACGGAATGACCGATATTACACATTAGAAAAAGTTCTTTGAACTGGCTTTACACAATTGAAAACTCATTTACATATTTATAGTACACATACGAATAATCCTAGAGATGTTCAACTTAACAGAATTCCGTTACGCCAGCATCGCCTTGAGTCTATTTAAAAAAAATGTAGCTGGCCTTAAAATATCTAAAAATATTATATTCATAATGCGGTCGAGATTTATTATTTTAGCATGAAGAATTGTTTTCAGAGAAAAAATCGAGCGGAAAAACAGAGCACCTTATACATGGCGCGTTTTGTACTGAATAAATTTCGTGCCTTGCGTTACAATGTTTCAAGCTTGCTGGTGTATTTTCATGAAAGCCCCTCGGGTAACAACGACGGGAATTTTCGCAATAAGGAGCCGCGTTTATTGCCGGGGAAAAAAACTTGGCAGTGCCTTCCGCCGTTCTTTACGATCCTCTTTTACGAAGGGGTTGAACAATTTTTGCAACAACAACTCGGGAGACTACTGTTTGGGGATTTAGGCGTGACTTGTACGTGGCGTATCGAGTTAAATACACCTGTTACACTCTCTCAAAGCGGCCGAAATCGCACTAATTCAATTAGAACGTAACGCGATTTCTCCTGCCAATCACTTGGCCCACCGGTAAGTAGACTAATTGCCTTTTCTTCTCGCGGCGAGTCGAGGGCACGCGGCGCAACACTGCTCGCGTGCTAATTGAATTTCACGTCTCGTCACTTTGCGGAATTACTTGTGTAAGGACGTCGGCCCATTGATTCCGCGTGATTTTCTCATGCACTGCCCATCGCAATTTATCGCATTTAATTCAACGATCAAGCACGAACAATTCTCTAATGTACACGTCAAATATATCAAGGCAAATTTTCTAAAAATTAAAATTAACCCTAGATCACACACACACACACGCTATTGATACATTCTATACACGTACAAGTGAGCGAGGTTATTGAACTCTAGCTATGCTCATCAGGAAGTCCAATCTGTCATGCTAAAAGCTACGACAAGCTGAGACAAGCTTTTAAAAATTCAGTCCGTTACACATCAGTTTGGACTCCCTGATGATCAGCATTATAACAGAGAGAGAGAGCGCGATAAGTGATTTCAATTTTTTAGCTGTTTTGTGTCGTTATATATATTTTATTAGTAAATGTTATAAAGAGATATTAGATTATATTACACCATGTCATTTCAAAATTGAATTTGATAATGTGCTTATTTTTCATTTCTTATAAATTAATAAAATTAAAATAGTCTAGGTTTCGTTATTAAAAGTGTGAAATGTATAAAAATCTTGTCGTTACATATATTAATTAAGAGTGACCTATTTTCTTGTAAAATTTACGTACGTATCGATAGCAATTTATTACTCAATATCGAGTTTAAAAAAATTGTACCATTTTTTAAACTCGATATTGAGTAATACAAAGTGAACACGATTATGGATTATTGCAAAAATTATCGAGTTTTTTTTATTAATAATATGTATGCCACTGTTTCAAATATAAAGAAAGAATTATTTATATAAAAGCGTAATATGTAAAAGAGAACAGTTTCCACAAATTTCCTAGACATCGTTTAAAATAGATATTGAGAATTTTTTGAAAGAGATGTTGACTTCCAAACAGACGTGTTTTCTAATCTTCTCCAAAAAATATGCATCTCGGATTTTGAAATGTCTTATATACAGTCCCACTTCCTACATTGGGTAAAGCTATGACGCATCAACTTTTCCGCAAGATACTAGTGTATGTAAAATAATTTACGACATTTCTGAATCAACGAAGAGGGTCGTGCGTGGTCTGCAGAGAAAAGATGGAGTAAGTGAAGCAAATAGGACGGAGAGAAAGAAAAGCGTACAAGGAACGGAAGTGAAACAAAGTAGAAAAGAGACAGGAAGGAGGAGAGGGTGGGGAAAAGAAAGAAACGTAGTACGCGTAGGAATTGCGTTGGATAAAGAGAGGGCGGGATAAAAGACGACCGCACACACTTGCTCTTGCGGAGCACTGGAGGCAAGAAAAAAAAAAAAGAGAGAGGAGCCAGCGCGTATACAAGCCCACGAGCAAAACACGGCAGTACTCGCCTCTGCTCCGTTCTCCATTGTGCACGAGTCCTCCGCGCGCCACCCTGCTCTGCTCGCTTTAAATAACTCGGTGTCATGCTCGTCATTTTACCTGTCTCTAACTACCTATTGAAATCTCGATGATAAAACGCGTGCGTGGCCGCTACCCCGTTCGCGATTCGGTGCAGGTCCGCAGCGATCCCAAATGAGGCCCATCAAGAGTTTCTCTATGAATGCAAAGATAATAAACCGCCAAATCGAATCGTAAAGAGACAAGGGTGTAAAAGGTTTAAGGTATAATGACAAAAAAAGGGAATTATGTTATCGCCTTTTAATCGAAGGGATATAACGTCCGGTTTTATTAAGCGAGTTTCTCGCTCGGTTTCACCAAACATGTCTGATTTCATCAAGATACGGCCGAAATATTTGTGAAGATTTGTACTATCTTTCGGCTAATTAAACGTTTAATAATCCGTGAAAGCGTAGCATTTAATTAGTAATGTCTAGCTCGCACTCGCACTAATTTAGGATATCGTATCTTCAGGACGTTGCACCTATGCTAATTATTGCAAACGGTATCTTTGAATTTGCTTCATACTATCATCAGGCTGGACGTTTATGAAGATACCACAACGTCGCTAATGTAAAAAAAGGAAATATTCAAGTTAGATATAACGCAACCTGCTGCTCGTATATTCGCGGTAATTCAGAGTATCGTGCCTCATCCTTAGCAGCTAGCTCGTTTACGCTAATTACTTGAAACGATATCTCGGTTTGATAGAATATCATTAGCGTTCCGGTACACGGGAATTAGCGCCACACGATAACCGGTGGGTTCAGGTTTACGTGATTACACTGTGATTATAGATTCACGTGGCGTTTAAGCGCATCGACGAGTGGACGAGGCCATCGATATTCGCTTAGAAATCCGTGTCATTCCATGCGCGTAGGTGTCGGCGAATAATTACGTCGCGCGATTGAGTCGTGCGAATTATCGAATTCCTTTCTCACGTTCACATCGTGTCATCATCCGGTGAAACACACTCGCACGCACGCAGACAGGTATTATTTTAAGCTCAGACTATGGAATAGTCGGAAAAATTATTTCCAATTTGCGATGATAAAGTCCGGCGTATCTTCAAATAAACGCAATTAATGTTGACATTTAAAAATTATTTTTACACACGTTGGAAAAATATATAAAAAGATATTCTCTCATCTAGAAAGTTTTATTTAAAAATATATCAAAATGACGAAATACCTCGAGCAACAATTTGCTCAAATTAAAATGTTTTAAATTCACGATTTTATAATTACAAAAGGGGGGAAAAAAAAAGAAAAATTGTAGAATACATGCTTTTGAGTGTAACTCTACCATTCTTCTGCCATTGTGCTGCCACCAAGCCGTTGAGAATTATTTTACCGAAATAAAAAGAAGAATCATCCGTTTCAGAAAAGCTCGTCTAGAAAGAAGGGAAGAGGTCTTCACGGAAAAATATCTTGACCGGTATATACAGAAGAGTGTCGGAGAAAGGCGAGAGCCGAAATAAGAGGGTCTGTTGTTCATTATCCGGTCCGGTTTATTATCCGTGCAGAGAAAAAAGGGGACAAGAATGAAAGAAGAGAGAGAGAGAGAGAGAGATAGAAGAGCAGGGAGGAAAAAGACTCCCCCTTAATTTTCACGACCGACTTCATGGTCGGTGACAAATTTTCCACTCCGCACAAGCTCCGCTTGGTCTTCGTTCGAGCGATTCCAATGTAAATCACTTCATCGTCAACGCTTTGCACACACAGTCGATCGAGCGAGCCATCGCGGCTATATCCGACAGATCAGCATCGTCCGTAGTCCCAAAGCTTAGACTTAATTACTGCGATTAGCGTGAGAGGCGGCCCAGTATATCTGCGCGTATTACACGGCCCGGGGCAGCTGCTCTTGACTCTCTCTTTCTCTCACCCTGTCTCTATCTACCTCTGAGAATTCAGGGAGGCTCAAAGGCGTAGGAGTGGCGTGAGTGAGGCAAGCCAGCAGTCAGTAAACCCTTCTAGTATGTACCCGCCACTCTCGCTGTGTATACTCCATCGACCCTTAACCAGTGACGGTATTACCAAACGCTCGCCCTGTGCTGCAATTCCCGCGGGTTATTAACCCTATCACATTAAATTTTTTATTGACTCACATTTAAATTATAATGATTCATAAAACATTGAGTAGTCGTTAAATATTAAATCGATCATCGAGCGCGGTAATGATGTAAATCAGTAAAAAAGAGATCATCTACTAAGTTAATAATAAAGTTTCAAATTATTTTCTTTATCTTAAGAGCAAAAATACTGTAATAATATCAGAGCTGGTTCGAGTACTTTCATCAAAGGCATATAAAAATATTTTGTAATTATTCAGCTAGTAAGGCTGAAGAAAATAATTAGTTTTAATTTTATTCATATATACGCACATATATATACCTATATACAGATTAATAAACGAAATTAAAAGATTAAGAGATTGAATGTTACACGTATAAGAAAAATTTGTATATTGACGTGTGGTTAATGAAACAGTCAGTTTCAAGGACCTCAATAAACTGTCAACCATGTTCAATGTTGTAAATTAACGCATCATAAATTTTTTCGCATTTACCACATTGCCCTCAAAGATACGTACGTAATCTGTATACTTTGCATTGCACTTCTGAGGAAATACACCATCAGTAAAACGGGAAACCGGTTTTTACGCCAAATCCTTCAATTGGAATCACACAAATAACAGCTTACGATCCATTAGCGACGGCGTTGCACGTTTCAGCATAATTATTTAAAGCGATTACATTTTACCGTAATATGTAGTATTCAGTAACCGCAAATGCATCGTCGACCACAAAGTTGATCCGCCCGCTCTCTGTTCCAGAGATACCCGGGCAAAGGCGTAGCCTACACGTACATACCTATGTACAATCCAGCTCGGCGTCTGCCGGTGTGACGATGTAGAACGCATCTACCTACCTTTCTACCACCCTCCCGTCTTCTACCTCACGTAGATTTCCGTTTCCGTTTCTCTCAGCTTCCATCTGCGTCGTGCGCGCTACACTATTTCGCACCTCTCTCTCTCTCTCTCTCTCTCTCTCCATCTACATCCCTCGTCTTTCCTCTCTCGCTCTCTCTCTTTTTCCATTCCCTCCATCTCGCTCTTTCCTTCCCATCTTCCTGTCTTTATTTATCTATTTGTCCGTGCAGTGGCGTAAGTAACACTTACAGAATCCTAACGCAATGTAAAATAAAGGTTTACTCATCTCTAATTTTTTAAAATGTAAATGTTTTTTCCATTCTTTCTTTAATTCTTTTTTATATTCCTGTTCTTCTCATTTCTTTTCTCTTTCTTTTTCTTTTCTTCTTGTTTCATTCCCTTTTTTTGTTCGAACGTTTCACTTTATTTATTTCTGTTTTCTCTCTTCTTCTTTGTCGTTATCTCTCTTCTTTTTCAGATTCTCTTTTTTTTTATTTAGTCTCAGGAATTATGACTCGGGGTTTGCGTTAGTTACGCCACTGTACTCGTCCCTTTCGCTCTCTCATACATCTGGTATCTCCGTTGCGATTCTCGTGTCTCTCCTGGTTTCTCTCATCCTCGTTCTCTCCCTCTCCTTCTTCCTTTCCCTCTAACTCTGTCTTCTTCCCGCCCTCTACATCTCTCGGTATTACTGTATACCCACTGCGAGGATCTCGGAAATGAAGTCGACCCTCCTCCTCACCCTGCCATCCACCGTGTCCTCCGTCCTTCTCCTCTTTCTCCTTTCCCACCTCCCGCCGCTGCTAAAAGCCTGGCGGGGTTGTTACGCAGACAGAAATTCAATATAGCCGTTACTCTTAGGTGGTTGTATGTACTTACTGTCTCTTCTCTGCACTCGGATAACGTATTATTATCGAAGAGCGACAGCGCAAAGCGACGACTGAGCGGAAGAGTGGATTTCTCGTCATGGAGAATTCACGAATCCGGGGAATAATCTCTTTCTCCCCCCCCCCCCCCTCTCCCTTTCCAGTGGTTCCACCCTCTACGTCCCTCGCGCAGCACTTTCTTTCCTTCCTCGCGGAAATTCGCTGTACGAGCGATCGGGTTTTATACGCGTCAAGGGGATGCTATGAGTCGAGTACTCGCGTAATTGGTTAACGTGACCGAGAGGGGTCTGATTATCGAGTTATTAAACGTTAGATTAGATCTTGACGTAATGAGAATCGAAAGGAATGATATGTGAGTTGCCGTCATGTAACTTTCTCTAATATTCAGTTATGTATACAGAAATTATGTTAGAGAGAGAGAGTAGGTATCTTATAAATATTTCACACTACACATACTACAGCAATAGCTCACACATCATCCTGCCGCACGTATTAATTATTCGCATTAATTTTCAGAAATTAATGGCTACAGAAGCTTTTTTCTCTCGGTTATCTCGACATCGATACCGCATACCGCGAGAGGAAATATCGAGTAGTATCGACATATAATTAAATTTCATCATCCGTAATCGAATTGCGTGCGCACCGTGGCGTGTTCATCGCTGATTCATTACGATCGCGATGGTCATTAACATAACCACGTAGCAGAGGCTTTGTTGCTAATTATTGCGATAATTGGTACTCCGCGGTACTGAATTCCGTGCAGTAACATTGTTGGGCTGCCGCGTGTTCCTTTCACGTCGGAATTAATTTGTTTCTCTCTGGAAAATCGGACGAGCTTTGTGTTTACATCCGCAAGCGCGAATACTCATTGCTAGAAATTATTTTCAACAGCGTCGACTTTTACACGAGGTTACTATACATTCAATTATTGTTTAACGTATTTCCTGAGGTAGTTGTAAATAATTAAGCAGTTAAATAAGTAAAGTTATTATCGAAATAGAGTCAGCTGCGATAATTATATAATACTTAGCCGTGTAAATTTTAGACAACGTTTAATTGTTTCTTTGTGCGAAAATTATTGACCGCATATGAATAACTAAATCATTAATTACGTGTTTACAGTCGCTAAACTCTCTAGACTCGAATTTAATCACGATAAAAGCGCTGGAGCACTACTTAACAGGATTAACTTCCTAGCCTTCAGAATAAAAAGAAATCCAAGAGTTTATGTCGGAAGGAAGTAATCACCAAGTAACAAAGATTTTATATCCATTAAAATTACTCGCTTAATCAAACTATCTTAGTTTTTTTTTTTTTTCCAAGACGTTGACTAATCCTAAAACCTTATTTCTGAACAATACAATTTTAATCCGTTTTACAACAAATTTCGAAATTATTATAGACTGTTCGACAAATTGTGACAAAATATTTTACGAATAAAACCTGACCTGAATTGCTTGAAATGCATTTTTAGTTTTCTATGTCCGGAAAATCGGGTATAGGGCGACAAAGTCTGCGATTACATCACTGAGTAACTACCCCCCAGTGGTTTGGTAGGTTGCTAGGAAACACCCCAGTGTCGAATCGCGCGCTTCCTCTTTCCGCAGCGGTACCGTGAAGACGAAGAAAGACGGAACGACACCCTTCGGTTTCCTTCTGTGCGCTTCAATCTTACGGAGCATCTCGCACAAAATTCTGTTGGGGTTTCTAGCGGCTCAAGAGGGTGAGGACGATAGCCTCGAAAACTGTAAGGAAGGATCTAAGGCGGTACGAAGAGTAATGGAATGGGGGCGAAAGAAAGAGAAAGAGAGAAAGAAAGAGAGAGAGAGAGAACAGAAGGACGAAGAGTTCGATGTGCACGAGTTGTTTAGTGGATATACGACGATGTACGATCCTCGAAATAGATATTTGTCATCCTAATGTGACGGGGTACGAGGGCCCGCGTATCAAGTGACGCGGTTGAGTGTCGACAACTACTATGATGCCCTTTCCCACAACCCTACTGCTTAGCCTTTATCGAGACAAAGCCTTGACATTCATAAATTAAAATTGAACGGTTGATTATATTGATATTATCTACGAAATGATTCTAACTTTTTTGAAAATTGTTATATCATCTTTTTGACATATCTATCAGGAAAAAAATATCTAATATTTATAGCCAACACACACATACACAACATAATCAAGAATTCGGAGATACTCAATCACTCAATTATCAATATTTTATTAAGGAAAATAATTTCTCAAATGATAAATTTTTTTTATTAAATTCGCAAAATTATTTTACGAAAATAATACGTATGTTTGCAGCCGCAATTATGTAATTACAGATATATACAAAATTGAAATATAATCTTAAAACTTTAAAAATTTTTTTTTCTGTGATAGGAAGAACATCGTAAAATACAATTATAGAAATTTGTTAATCTTATTGTTTAAGAAACTGTGCAGAGATTGAACATCATTGAATCTTTATTTTGATGCTTTCCCAAATTCGTTTTGGATAAACAAATGAAATCTCCGAGAGTTCACTTTGGCGCCAGTCGAGTTTGTTTTTTCTGGAAGAGCTTTATTTTTTCTCACCACAAGAAGGCATGACTAACACGTTTTCCAATTCCGGAAACAGGAAACAACGCGGTACTTGGTGTTCTCAGAAAATATTGCTAGTTGTGAATGCATAAAGTAAGTACTTGAATTTACATTCGAAATCTCACAAATATATTTGCACGACATTTATTTAACTAGAAAATTATGAAAAATATATGTAAGATTATATTATTTTACAAATGTTAATGCGTTCATTTATTTCAAGCGATATTTATTTTACACAATTATCTAATTGAAACTTGCGATTATTTCTTTCGTATAATAGCATTAATAAACGCAAGAGATATTTATAAGTATAATATGATTAGTAAAAGAAAAATAAATAAAATTAAAGACGCCTCTTCAATTAATACAATAATAAATATAATATAAAACATAAAACTGGGCGTTAGGAATCGGCGCCAGATTCTATGTTGCGCAATAATTAATTAATATTAACAATTAAATTTATTTTAGTCGTTAATACTAATTAATTATTGCGCGACTCCTAACGCCCAGTTTAACGTCTTTTATTATATTTATAATATAATTACATTGTACTTATTTATATTCTCTAAAATATATAATTATATTGTATTCTACAAATAATTTAATTTTTGGCAGTCACGTTTTCGTATCAGTTTGTACTTGTGCTTATCGTTTATGTTTTTATAACATATTCTTATAAATATATTCTTGGAAATTTTGAATTCTAATTCATTCGTGGTTAGTCTTGGCACGCAGACTATATACGCGAATTTTAGAAGGCGTTTTGTAACAGTAATTTGAACTCCAGCGGTGCAACGAGAACCAGAACAAATCACGTAGAAAGATATCGTGAAACGAAGCGCTATAAGCTTCAAAACTCATTTTAGAGTCTCAAACTCCGATCGCACGTCGATTCAAATAATTGGAAATACGATTTGGTGGATCTCACCCGAGATTCGTTGCGCGATCTCGAGCAAGGAATTCCGCAGTTTTTCTATCAAACGATTAAAGCTGACGCGCACGGCGTCCATACGGCATCTTCTGCTTCATTTGCCAAAGGTTCTTCGTTTGAAAGTAAGCACGACACACCGACTGGGTGGGCCGAATCGTGTTGTAAGAAGACCCTGAAGAGCGAAAGAGAAGAATCTCATTCGGGATGAGTATTAGTTCGATCGACGTGTAGTCGATCGATAGTCTCTCGGCACGGCCACGGTAGCAAATACGAGAAACACGGACAAGATGTGTCGAGGCGACAAAGAGAGGAGGAGAATAGGTAGAACGGAAAGGAGAAGATGAGGGGAGACTCGAGCGAGCAAGAGAAAGTTAGACAAACTACTTGAAAATTGCAGGGTGACTCGTAGAAAAGAAAAATTAAAGAATGTTGAGTGAAATAAGATTTTATCCATATTACGAAAGATGTTCTCTCCAGATAGTCTACAGAGTACACACAGAAAATAATGTTAGAGAAGATTTTTAAGTATAGAGAGTCAAAGAAAAGTATTTTTCAATAATATTAAATTACGTCAAGTTGTTTACAATTCATGCAATTAATTAACAAATTATTGTGAAACTTTCATTTGGTATAATATTCGTATAAAAATCTTTCACGTGAATAGAATTTTTTAATTCAGGAAAGAATCGATCTTCTAAATTATTATGATCTCGAATAAATGTGGAATTTCAAAATATTATTGAAGTGAAATGATTTATTAAGTGATTTCGATTATTTAAGATACTAAATGTATGTGTGTGGAAATAATGTATTCCTCGAACTTATATTAGCGTCACACAGAGGGGAACAGATATAGTTTATAACGAAGAAAAGAAAAGGACAGGTTGGAAGGCAGAGAGCATGACGAGCGAGAAGAAAAAAGGATATAGCAGAAGGGAATGTATCGAAGAATTTAAGCGAAGCTCGGATCGCAAATTGCTACTATCCGGAGGATAATAAAACAGTAACGATTTTCGCGGATAGCGAGCGAGGAAAGCACGAGCGAGCACGAAGAAGGACGGAAAGAACAGCGTGGACCAAAAAGCGCGAGAGGAGGCAGACACAGGGAAGGATGACGAGAGGACTGGCTGGAGGGAACACGAGCGGCCGATCGGCGGCGGAGAAGAAGGACGGACAGACGCCGCCGTTCACCTTGGAACAAGAAAAAAAGAGAATCAAACGCAAGAGAGGGAGACTAGGGACAAAGAAAAGGACTTGTCAGGTAGCGAGCACCCTGCCGTCCCCTTCCACCCCCTTCGACACCCTTCGGCTTTCTTCGCCGTCCCTTCCCTTGCTGTGTGCCTCGCACCCTCGTACCTCCTCTCGCCCACTCTTGTTCGACGACTCCTTCCGTTACCACTACTCCTATAGAACGACTCCTACAGCCGAAGAGTCCTCGTTCTGCGAGATTTAGCACCGCGAGTCGGCGAGTTCTGTACAAGGGCTTCATCATCCGATCGTTTCTTCCTCACCTTATATCGCGCACGACTCGACAAAATTTTTTCAATTTGCTTTATTCGATTCTCAATATAATTCCTTTTTTCGTTTTTCATCACTTCAAACATCACGAGACACGAGAATTTTATTCCGTAAGAGAATTATGCGATTACATCTTCAGCACATTCTTATGAAAAACGTCATTCTGTTTCTATTTTTAGAAAAATATTACGTGATCGATCAGAAAAAGCGTTTGTTAAAGAAGGAAATTAAAAAGAGCCCGATTTTGTCCAAAACAGTGTAAATAAAAGAAATAGTATTGTTTTGTACATTTTGATGTACAAATATACATCCTGGATATGATAAAATTATTAAAAAATTCGTAGCATTTGAGGAACACTTTGAAAATTGAGCATGAATATGTATTTATCCAAATGTCAATATTCTTGCTTAATTTTCAAAGTTACCTAAACGCCACTATATATAACTTTTTAATACTTTATCGTATCCAGGAGATTAAAATCTACAAAAAACATTATTTTCTTACTTACATTTTTTAGGCAAAAATCTGTCCCTTTTTTTAGAAGAAAAGAATTGATTTTTGCTCAAAAAGATGTAATGAAAGAAACAGTGTTTTTTATAAATTTTGATCTCTCCTGGATTTTACAAACTATAAAGTTATTTAAAAGTTCATGGAGAGCATTTGAGGAACACCTCGAAAATTGAGCAAAAACAAAGAAATAGTGTTTTCTGTACATTTTGACTTCCTGGATACGATAAAATTATTAAAAAATTCATAGCATTTGAGAAACACTTTGAAAATTGAGCATGAATATGTATTTATCCAAATTTCAATATTCTTGCTTAATTTTCGAAATACTTAATTTTGGATATACTCAATTTTTTGAAATGTCCCTATTCGTTCAAACTTTTTATTATATTCAGGAAGTCCAAATCTATAAAAAAACACTTTCTTTATTACTTGCACCCTTTTGATCAGAAATCTCTTTTTAACATTTTCCATTGAAGCTGACGTTTCTGAGACGCGACGCAACAAATACGTTTGAGTGCTCTGCAATACTTTTTCTTTTATAGGAAGCGAGATCTCGGCAGAAGTCGCTGGCGAAATTATCCTTGACAAGTGTTTAGGTAAAGCCAACTGAAGTTTAACTTTAAGCCGATCTAGAAAATTGCCTTTGCGCACTCGTGGCGAAATACGAAATCCCCGGTAGCATTTTGTAACACGCTTGTACCACGGCGCTTGTAGCACGAAAGCTGACACTTTATAGGCTGCGAGCTTACCCACATATGACTTCGTTGACATATCGAAGTATAAGCCTTTAATCGGATTCGAAGAGTGTAGCATAACACTTGGGTAAAGAGCGCGAATGTCATAGATAAAATATGTAGATAAAAGTTGATAAAATGTGGCGTTATTTGACGAGTTTCTTCGCGTGACTCTATACAAAGAACTGCTCGAACACGAATAATACTCATCGTTTATATATATTCAAGTTTTTAATATACCGTAATGAGTAGTCAAAATATAAGAGTTAACATTTTTAATCATTCTCAATTATTTCGTAGAAATTTTTTAAGAGATGATTAGAACAATTTCAGGATGGTATCTTTTAACTTTTTAATTCTATAGAAGCTTCATCTGTGTTCATTAATCTTCCGAATCATCGATAAATAAACGTACGATAAATAAACACGTTGTGTGCAAAGTGTGGGTAAAAATCCCGCCACTATACGCGAATAAGAGCAATGGAGAGCAAGCTCCTCGTTTCAGCGCTTCCCTCGTAATGCGCTGCTAAAGAGTCTAAAGAAGATAAAAACGAGCAAATGAAAAATAATCACCGGACCTGGTGCGGTTAGGAGGGCTGTCGGAAGGGAAGTGAAGGGAGAAGAGAAAGGGAGCGAGGGGGAGGGGAGAGCGAGAGAGAGAGAATGAGAGTCAAAGGGGAAAGAGCGGCGACCACCATCGCCTGCCGTTGGAGGCAACGACGTTTGAGAATACACGCGCCCTCTTCAGCTAATGGAAATAAGTTCGCCTTTCTGACCCTCCAGCTGCGAGTTGCGAGTTGGGGGGTGGATGAAAGGCGAACGAGCGCAGACATCGGGCATCCGGGGACAAATTCGGCCGGTGGAGCTTTCCGCCGAATTAGACGATAAATATCCCTGATTTACCGTGCGAGAGTCTCCCCGACTCACTACGAGTTGTAGATATTCTTCGCGTCGTCGACTTCATGATAGAATTGAGATGAAAAATCATCATTCTTGATTCTTAAAACGAAATTTTTTTAAATTTAAACAAAAGGCGGTAATATAAAATAACATATACACATACATGGATGACGTGAAAATATTGGAAAATTCATGTAAATTTTTAGTAGGTGACGATCAACGACTTCTACGAGAAAGGAGGTTACGAAATTATTCGAAGGATAGAAAAATATTGTGCGACAAAATGATATATTATAAATTAAAATTATTTTTAACTAAAAAAATGTTTTTATTTTAATTGCATTTGAAAATTCGCATTCGCATGAACTTTGCGGAAACAACCCAACACTAGACTCTGTCGCAAAAAAATTTTTCAAGAAAATTATTTAAAAAGCCACGAACATATCGACTTAGCAAATAACTTGTACGTATGTTTTAAAGCGGAAAACAACCAGCGAGATAAGCCGGCTGATAAAAAGTTTCAAGGATAAGAGAGACTTGTTACCGATTGTCTCTTAATAAAGTGATAAAGAAAAACAAGTACGAGTAATTCTGACAACTGAAGACGCGGTGGGCCGCAAATTAGACGTTAGCGATGAAGCAACGATTACGTCGATCCAGCTAGGATTTCAAGGATCACATCTTGGCGGCGCGCGCTCGAACGAGCCATAATTCGCGGCATCACAGCCAAAGCTCTAATTCATTTATCCGGTTCCGCGCGTATAATCGATGCCTCGATCTCTTGTCACGATAATTAACCTCTTCGCCTCGGACAGAGGAGCCTCGGCGGGGAGATAATTAGCCAATTAGGCGCTACATGTCGCAACGCGCATAAGGCCGAGGGATCGACGCCGGTGTCTGATGGATGAAATTATCGCGAACGAGTATTGCTAGGAAACATAATTATCGGCCGACTTGCGATATTAAGCCACCGACGTAATCGGAAATGGACAATCCGCAAACAACTTGAGGCGTTTATCGCCAACGACCAGAGAGATCTCATCGTCGCAGCGCCATCATCATGATTCATAATTCATGTAATACAACTTAGTTACCATTTTTCTAAAGAATATCTATTTTAAACCTTCAAATCGTTTAACTCAGATTACTTTATTCGCACTGAAGAAAAAATTTAACAAATCTTATACATATTTCTTTGAATAGTACGAAGTAAACAACAAACATTTACTTTTAGTAAACAAGTATTTACTCAATAAAAAATGATAGTTAAATCAAAATGGTTTTTCTATCAAATAAATATATACTTATATTTAGTAAATATTTATTTAGAACTATCTAAATAAATACTTATTAAAATTTAGTATTTTTTCGGTGTAATCTTAAACACATATGATAGATATTAGTATATCTAAGTAAACACTTTTCAATCTTTTTTTTTTAAGTTTTCATCAATATGAGTATTTATGACCGTTTTGTTTTGTTCTCTTTTCGATTTATGGTACGTAATACCGTTTAACATTTTTCCGAGGAAAATCTTAAGTCCTCGAATCGTTTAACTCGAATTTATTTTACCCGCAATCTTCGACACTACGCAAATCATTCTCCAACTCCTTATTTATATTTAAAATATATTTATTTCAAGACCGTTTTGCTTTGTCGGTTATCTTTTCGATTCGAACCATCGTATCGCATCGACTCGATGGAAAGTCGCCGCGTGTCGCGAAATGAATGCATCTCAGGTGCCGTGCACGCTATTTACCGCGACGCGCTGTCGAGTGGAAAGCGAACTGTGGCGGAAAGATTGCTCCATTACAACGGCGACAAGTGAGGTGCGTGTGTAGCATCTCGCTGCCAGGTTGGAGGAAGAAGCAGGCGAACGGTGAGCTACCGGGAAATAACAGCGTATGCGAGATCTCGAGGATGTATTTCGATTTATCTCGCACGAGCGAGCGGTTTCAGCGTGCACGTGCACAGGGCGAGCACCAACACCAGCGACTATAAAACCGAGTAGTATTAGGAGCTCTGCTGTATGCCGTTTGTTCCGCTCTCTTCGTCCTCTACACGTCTAGCTGATTCTCTCTCTCTCTCCCTCTTACTCATGCTCCCCTCGTGTCGAGGGAACATGACAATAATACGATATGAGGCTACGGGCCGCAGAATATAACGTAACTCGTCTCAGCGGGGTTCCCTAGTGCGGGACTTATGCCTCACCCTCTGCCAACGAAGAACAACGAGTTGGAGAAGGAAAGGGGATAGAGAGGGAGAAATAAATGTAGACAGAGAAAGCATGGAAAGAAGAAGCGGCAGGCGCTTGTAAAGTGTAATAATGCTGCCCGGCGGGGACATTCTTAAGGCGCGTTTACGCCGACGATTCTTGTGGACAATTGCGTTACCGGTGATATAAACGGGTTTCCTGTAGCCAACAAGTGTTGGCCAACTTTACTGGTCGACGAAGCCATAAATTTCGGAACGGTGTCTTTTGTTGGCTAATTTTCTCAGGAACTAATTTGAAATACACTAGGCTTGCATAAATGTCCGATTGAAACCCAATGATCTGAATGATAATTTCGATTTTTACAACCTTTTCATATTTCTTATTCTTATTCCCTTTTTAACTCTTATTTCTCTATTATGCTGTTTGATATCGTTAATACGTTAAATGCAGTAATAAAATCATCGATTATTCCGTATAATATAAATATTTTTATTGATTTATATTTTATGCGCAATCAAGCGTTATTGAAAAAGCCACAGTTAGAAGAGTCAGTTTAATAATTTGTAAATAATGTTTAAAAATCGCACATTCGAGTGCCACATTATTAAATATAGGTATCATTTAGATTCAAAAGAAGAAAAACACAGTCAATTTATCGTACTTCTCAAATCCGTAACTTGTGATAGTACGTTATTGATACACAAAATTCAATAAATGCATCTTTCTCGTGTCGTTACAGAAACATCGTTCGTGCAGCGAGCGATGTCACGCGTATAAAGTGCCGTACGTCGGTTTATAAGCTATTTATGCTAATAGTGCATCAGATAGATAGAGAGGGAGAGAGAGAGAGAGAAAGAGAGAGGGATGGATAGAGAGACACAGAGAGGAGCGGTCGACTCATCGCCGTCGGTGAAGTCGTAATTGCTTTTACGCGAATGCAATTACGGGGCTTTAACGATGACGCGACGCGCTTAATTGCGTTTATATTCGCGCGGGATATCTACGTAATGAAGAAGACAATGGGGCGAGAGAATGGAGGCGAATGGACCGTGCCCGCAGCGTAACGCTATGTCAACGGGTAGCTATCACAATTTTTTCCACGCACTCTTTTATTGCGACAGCTTTTTCAAGAATAGAAAGATGCCTTCGTCGTCGTCGTCGTCGTCGTCGTCATCGTCGTCGTCGTCGTTGTCGAGCATCCGCAAAAGCCAAGTTTCCAATTAGCGGCGACACAGAAGACCCTCGTTATAAATGGGAGTTAGGGATCGGACAAATGCGTTTTATAACGAAACGATTTACATCGCTGAATTTATTTCCATAAGATTTATAAGAAACAGCCTGGCTACGTTCTCTTAAATCATCACGCTTCTGCTTATCAGGAGAAAGAAGAAATAGTAATTAATACAATATTGAAAATAATTAAAAATTAAAAAAAAATTTATCTTTCCTCTAAAATATTTTGGAGCCATCGTACTTTTATGTGTTTTTATGCTAATTCGATCTTTGTTCCTTCTCTCAGGGGCGCTATTGGAAAATTCTAAATTTTATTCCAAATATTGTTATACAGTTTATTACATACTCAACAATGATTAATATCTGTTACTTCTCCGTCGTTAATGTGAAATTTTCACCTTTTGTCCACAATCTGGGTCTTCAAATTTTAGTACAAATTTTTATATTGTTACGAACTGCATAGAAATCTGAACAAATTCTTGTATACTTATAAAAACTTTAACAACAAGATTTTATTATTATAAGTTTTATTATTAAAAGTTAGATTACATTTTACTTATTTAAAAAAAATTTTAATTTGTCTATCAGAAATTACAATTAAAAAATCAAACCTTAAGTCCAACATTATCAGAGTCAAATACTTCAATTATAGATGACAGACTTAACCATCTGCAATATGAATCTTTTTAGCACAAACAAAGTTTTACTCTCGAATGTTTCTGAAATAAAGAAGGGCGGAATCTGATTCCCTCTAAAATATCTTGTTAAAAAACTATTTGATAAATGTAATAGAGATGTTGAAAAGTGAATTTTTTCATTTTTTTGAAAGCCAGTAATAAAAAAAAATTGGACGGCGGGAGTAAAAATATGATTGCA
Organism: Trachymyrmex cornetzi; assembly: GCF_001594075.2. Classification (NCBI taxonomy): domain Eukaryota; kingdom Metazoa; phylum Arthropoda; class Insecta; order Hymenoptera; family Formicidae; genus Trachymyrmex; species Trachymyrmex cornetzi. The sequence goes on from NW_017296059.1 coordinate 2,768,874, forward strand.
GACAGAAGATTAAAAACTTCTGTGGTTATTTTATAAAAATCGAGCTTCGAAGAAAAACTCGAAAAAATTCGAACCATGTACATAAATAATATATCTAACACAATAATTTTAAATAATGAAACACGTAAGCAAAATTGGGCACAATTGGAACCGATCTCCCAAAAACGATTCGCAATGACATTTATAAATGATAACAGCGATTTTCACGGTGGTCCAAATGAACGCGTACGTAAACGAATGTGTATGTCGACGTATGCCATTAGATATTTACGCGCGTCGAAGCTCGTCGTCGACGATTCCGTCATATATGAGTTTTACTGCCTCTACGTCGGATCTTACTTAAAGTAATAAAGTGGAACCCGAGATGGGTTAGCAATCCGGACGGTGGGTCGTAAATTTCTCATACCGTACGGTTGCTCGCCCGACCGTCTCCTCGAGCCCTCCAACCTCTCAGCCCCTTTCCCCGCCCTCCCTCCTACCTTCTGCTCGCTCGTCGAGCACGATTTCAACCCTATTCACTCGCCGTGACCCTCTGTGCACCCGCTTTCTATACAGGCCCTTACCATCGACAAAGCAACGAAATAACAGATTATTACAGCGATGATTGTTTCGGATATGTGCTACCATCAATATGGTGGTTTTAGATTCAACCGGATTATTAAGGGATTAGCTAATTTAATAAATCGAGCGAATAAATACTGCTGTTCATGTTTATGCAATAGGTGCTTAGATACTCGGTATCGTAATTGCTTGAAAATCAAGTTATATCTAGAGAACAAAATTTAAGTGTAAATATAACATAATTGAGTTTACTCAGCGATTGCAGTTATGTAGACAATGAGATCTAGAAAATTAATATTGTAATTATTATAAATCTTATCATTTGTTTTATATAATATATGCTTAGCAGATATTATTTAATTATTATCATTTTAATTAAAACGCGATTATATACATCAAATTGCAAAAACATACAGTTAAATATTTTATTCAACTCTGTGTTTTAACAGTGTAAATATTTCGCGGTTTATTAAATTCACACACATTTCTCTTACTTATTACATTTTTTATTAAGAAACTGCTTGGAAATTATGAGAAGGAATTCTTAAGATATTTGATCTGAGTAATTTAATGATCCGAATATCATGTGATTCTTATAACCGTAACGATCATTAATTAATTAATTAATTCAAAACTTTACCCTACAAAAAACTAACTATTTATGTTGAAACACAATACAAAAAATAATGTCTGATTATTGTTGCGTATTTCAATTAATTCATGTATGCAGCTGTCTAAATATGATAGTCACTACCACCACAATTAACTACCACAATTTCAAACTTCTAATTTGCAAAACAAGCTAGAAGCTGTGCTCGTGATTAACGGAGAGAATATTATCAACGTAATTACCAATTAATGCATATATATAAAATATTATCAATTATTGCATATACATATCGTCATTTATTATGTATATATAAATACTACTAATTATACTCAAGATACAAATGTTATCAATTTTTATATTGCATGAACACTACACGTTTGAATTAATTTATTTTACTAATTTATGGAAAATTTTGTCATATATACGATACCACGATCGTAAGGAATTTATTTGAAGGAATTATCATAATTTATATTACAGACTACACGGAGAGAATTTTCTTTTTTACCATGCACTTCAGTAAAATTGATCAAACTTATTTTATACTTTATTGTAGTTTTATTAATGAATGAGAGAGATTTATATTAAAATTCTTCGAAATACACCAATGTTGTCCCACGATTGTCATATTTTCAGGGTAAATTCTAAGAAAAAATTCCCTCCGTGTACCTATACTATATATTATACAATAGTACTACGATTGCATGAAGTATACTTTGACGAATTTGTCATATAATAATAGTTCTGATTTTTTCTTTAGAAAAAAGTTCTAAACGCTAGTGCAATAAATTGGAGTAAAACAAATATAGTTTGTTTCACTCCGATTTATTACATCGCTAATATGTCAGTCCAAAACTTTTTTTGAAAAAGAATAGAGTTTGTGTTATATTCCAAATAGTAAAGTCATGATAAATACTGTCAGCTTGTTACTTGAGACATTGACACAATATAAAATTTAAAAACAATATAATTATTCAAATTCAAACATCTGGGTCTGTATTCTTGAATCTATATTGTACGTGAAAATCTATAATATACGTAATGTAATACTTTGTATATGATATTTTTTGAGAATTAAACTTGTTATATGAAAAGTGCAATAATCATGCAACGATATTTTTCATAGAATATAAAAATAAGATTTATTTGTCTATTTAATATCAACGGTACAGTTTCAAAGCATAGTTGGTTTTGATCACAAAGAAGCGGTAATGTTCAGCGAAAATCTTTACGTTATGCCAGTCGCTCTAATTGGCACACTCGGCAAACACACGCACTCGTTATGCACTATTAATGGGTAAAATCAGTGATTAATTGCGGGGTCGTCACGCTCGTAGCTTTCCGAATCGATGCTGTCAAAATTATCACGACGGTCGATCAGAAGCGTGCAATCGGCGCAATGTCGAAATGTTTCAAAATTGTAATCAATTCGAATTTGTGATGGGAACTTGACACTTTCTATGCTTATCAACAAGATACCACAATTAGCAATATTTTGTTTGACGGTTTTCAGAAATGTTAATAGACTGTAATGTATAAAAGAATATAATATATATGCAAAGAGAGGCAAACCGTTTTTCTTTAAATTCCAAATTAGCATTAATTACAATAGAAGTTAAACCAATTAAATGTACCTCATGTGAAATCACGCGATGTAACGTGATAAAGATCTGTTCGTGCTAACTTACACTCTTTGCTTTCAAAATCTTCGTTTTTTTCTTTTTTCATCACTCGATCTTAGGTACATAGTAATAGTATGTATATGAATATCACGTAAACATATAGCGTGATATTCACATGATGAAATCATAAAATAGCCCAAAATCGTTTAGAATTAATGTCGTTATAGAATTAATGCCACCATTTGTTTTAAATTTTCCTGACCGGAATCAGACTACGTATTGAAGATTGAGATTGAAGACTGAGATTGAAAACTGAAGATGGAAATTTGACCTGTGAGAACAAAGAAATTTTAGCTCCTTTTGTTTTGATTGATTCAATTTTAATCTCAATCTTCAATGCATTATCTGATATCAGTCTTATAAGGAAAAAATCATGCTAATCTTTGTTTTTGAATTTGTGTACTTCCTAATTTTATAAATAATATTGCATTTGATTGCAGAAATTGATCTTTTCTTCGAGATATTACATATATGTATGTATAGTTGTAAACGGATTTACGCTTTTGATCCATACTATGATGACGAATAAACAAATGCTCTCATAATAATACACAATAGAAAATAATTATTATTATTGCTAATAATTGACATATTTTAATTAATTTAATTAATACGTTCGTATAAAAAAATATTCTATGTAAATTCTTTGTAGAAGTAATGCTACAATCGCACGAAGTTCATTTGAAGGAACTATTTTACACACACACGATCAACATGATATATTAAAATCTTATAAATTTTTTATCTGCTTGTAATAGATTTACAATCAATCCATGATCTCGAAAAAAATAATTTTGATAGCAACATTATTTAAAAAATACAGATTAAAATTATTTAACATGCTTTTTAATTAGATTTTATTAGTGTCTAAGAAAGATTTTGAAAACATTCATGATAAGAAAAAAATTAATAAAATTTTGTGACTATTATGCATAAAAATAAACAATAATTAAGGAAATAAATGTGGAAACATTCGTCTTTTGGTGAAATACTGGTTTGGAAAATTATTGGAATATGTTGTTATATTTTTCTTCTTATATGAATAATTAATATATGAGCGTACAATTAACAGGAATATTAATATAATAATATTCCTGTATTATGAAAATAAATAGAAAAATTTCTAAGCTAATCCTCATAAAATACAATTTTTACTGCGATGCAGCGAAAAGGTACTGTCGGCGACATCATTCGGAGAATCTCCAAAGTTGCTCTCCATGTCTCTCTCATTTCAGTTGATGAAAGAAATAATTTTTATACCATATTTGGAAAAAAAATTAACAAACTACTATAAAATCGCTTTCATATATAACTCTTCCCCGGCGAAAATAAAAATCGAAGCATAAGTCGAATGTAAGGGGAAAGTAACAGAAGCGTAAACAAAGCTTTTAGGAGGCAAAGCTTAGAGCAATGAATCGTAAAAGAGGCGTTTACGCTTCTTTTACATGATTTAGCACGAACTCTATATAATTTTTATATGATTATCTAGCACTGCGATTTAGCACGGATTCGCACCACATCATTATCGACACCGTGATTTTATCACCAATCGTAGCTACGTAACTACGTAGTTCTCAAATAAAAAATAGACATACTGGCGCTAGTATTGTGCGATTTCGACATCGAAATAATCCCTTCTGAAGTTTCCCTCTATAATTACAAATATCTACATTTACCTCAATGAGTCACATTATTTATATATATTTACAAACGTGTATATTAGAATCACGAATATTTAATCCAATTTTCATGCGCTTTTGCTGCCCTTCGACTGCCTTCGAGGTGCAACTTTGATTAACGTATTCAAAATCCGGCGATCATAGGCAGATGGCGCTCACGGTGTCATGGCCTTTTCCTGTTCACGCTTGCACGAACGAAGACGTGAACGTAAGTTACAGAGTAGAAATAGACGTCGATTCAAGACAATTTTGTCACGAAACAATTCGGATCGGCATCGTGGAGCAGTCGAGTATAAACGGGAGCCGTGAGTGATCGTGCAGGTGCGGAAATATGTGCGAAATTTGGTGCGAGAGAAACACGCCCGAAACAGCGGTACATGTGACCGCGTGGCCACATGTGTTTTGCCAGTTTCGTGTCTGTCGGATCTTTTCATTGAGAATTTAACGAATTAGAGCGCTCATCTTGCCTGCGATCAACTTGCCGCGACCCGGAACCGCATCGTGTCTTATCAATTTATCATCCAAATTTTCTCGCTGTTAACAGTTTGGCATATAGCACCAAACAAAGCGACTAGCCGCTTTGGAAGATATTTATATTTTCTTCTTTCTCTAATGATCGTCGTTAACGAATTTATTCCATTGAACCAAATTATTTTTTCAAGTTATTGATAAAGAAAATTATGAAAGAAAAAATTAATGAAGATTTTAATTACAAAATTATGAAAGTTTTATGTGTGTATCCTAATTTTATCTTCATAATTTATTGAAAGCCATTTTAATTGTGCTAAATTTGTTATATTTTTTTAAACAGATTGGAAGAGAAAATATTAACTTTGTATGATATGAAAAATAATTTGATATAGTTTTAGAAATTTCTGAAAATTTGATTTGTTTCAGCATAAATATATTTTAGGAAAAATAATTTAGAATAATATTTTAAAAAACCATTCTATGGTTTGTTAATGGACAAAATTTTTTTTTTTCTGAAGAACATTCTGAACTGTAAAATATACATATTTTTACTAGTGCAGTAAATTAGAGTGAAACATATAATGTCACTTCAACTTGCTGCATCTGTGAATATTAGTTCGAAACTGTGTTTGAAAAAGAACAAGTATTATAATAAATTATAGAATGATTTTTCTGATATTTTATATTATTTTTCCTGAAATATATTTATTTATGTTGATACACATCAATATTTATTAAATATAAATTGTTTTTTTTACTCAAACTTATTGTATCAGTATATATTAATTCAGAACTTTTATCGGGAACAAACAGAGCTCTAATTTTGTATTTTATTGCAAGAACAAGTAATAGTTTTCTCTTTTTTCTTTGACAGATAAACAATGGATGACAAAGAAGCTTTCGACGATATGGTGGTGGCAACCACAAATACGTTGCCGGTAGCCTTGCCGGCAGAACTGCCAGAGATCAAATTGTTCGGACGTTGGAATTGCGACGACGTACAAGTAAACGATATGTCTCTGCAGGATTACATCGCAGTTAAAGAAAAAAATGCTAAGTACCTTCCACATTCAGCAGGGCGTTACGCAGCAAAGCGTTTCAGAAAAGCCCAGTGTCCTATTGTGGAGCGTCTTACGAACTCTCTCATGATGCACGGCAGAAATAATGGAAAGAAATTAATGGCTGTGCGAATTGTTAAACACGCCTTTGAAATCATTCACCTTCTCACTGGCGAGAACCCTCTGCAGGTGAATTCGCTATTTAAAGTTTATATTTAAGTTTTGCATCTACATGAATAATTGTATACTGAGAATATTTTAAAGAATTTAATTTAAATATTTATTATATTAAAGTAAAATTTATCTTCATAATGTTGCTTTATACGAACCACATTTATTTATATAATGCAATTTTGCTTGCATAATATAAAGATATATGATGAAATGAATATATAATCCCTCATATAGATCAAATTTATGGATTATATACAATGTTTATTTAAATAAATTATTACACTTCAAATATTTCTGCTTCAGGTTCTCGTCACAGCCATTATCAACTCTGGCCCAAGAGAAGACTCCACGCGTATTGGACGCGCTGGTACTGTAAGGCGACAGGCCGTGGACGTATCCCCGTTACGTCGTGTTAATCAAGCTATTTGGTTGTTATGTACTGGCGCGCGAGAGGCTGCATTCCGCAACATTAAAACGATCGGCGAGTGTCTAGCCGATGAACTTATTAATGCCGCTAAGGGTTCATCGAATTCATACGCGATCAAGAAGAAGGATGAATTGGAACGCGTTGCCAAGTCCAACCGATAAACAACTTTATATATGCGGAAAAAATAAATAAACGTTCTATCTTTAAATTGTTCTTCGCTTATTTATTTTCGATCCATCATTTTTTATCGAGAAACTTCTAATAAGTTTAATGATTTTATAGTCTGTTGGTAATAGAAGGATATTTATTCTAATTGTTTAAATGCTTTCTAATTTCTTTTAAAAATAAAATATACATATTTGAGATAAAGAAAATTTAAAAGATTAATTTATTCATCTTGTTCTCGAGTTTACAACTTCAGATGGCTTTTCCATTTTTGCAAAGCTGAGAAAAAATTGAAGTTTTAAGGAATTTATATGTATATTCAATATGTATATATAATATTCATTAAATAACAGTTATATTAATATAATTTTTTTGAAAAATATACGTAATATAAATGGTATCAAAAGCTATCGTACGCAGATTTACGACTGCATTTTCCATATTGATGCGTTCTGAAACTCATCATTACAGTCTCTCATCCATAACAGTCAACAAGACACGATATTATATTTTAAGGTTAGAAAACTGATGGAGTAAAGAGAGATCTCTAATATATCGAGTGTTAGGTAATACTGCTCTAATCATGGCAGGTGTACTCAAAAAGGTAATTTATTTATGCACATAACAATGCATGCTCTTAATTAGAACGTCATAACTATATAGTGATCACGCATCCTTTATTGTAAAAGAAAGTCTTATTTTAGGTAGCTATTCATCAGATTTAATAATTTTTTCCCTCAAAACTCTATTTTGTCCTTTAATAATATTACAAAAAATTCCTTTCTAATTAGCATTCCAATGTCTAATGTACTAATGAACGAATTTTTATGGAAACTACTGACAAATTTAGTTTTATGCAGGGGCAATATGACAGCTCAAATAGAATAACAAAATCACAATAACATAAAAATAACGTCAAAATGAGTTATGATTGACTGGAAAGTGACTAACAATCAAATTTCCAATTATTTTGATGTTATGATGACTTTTGCTTTACTTGGTATACTGTTCAAGAAAATTTCATAAATTAATGCATAAACTTCTGACAATCACAAATTAGTTTGGAAATTAGGGATAAAGTCTTCAAATTTTTAAGTTTATCCTATATTTTCTCTAAGAAAATATGGTCACCTCATGTTTACATATATTTTCGTTGCTCTCGACAATTAACTCTTGCATGAGCTCAGAATTTACTTATTGACATAAATATTTTTGGTTTGCAGTCTACGTATTTAACAGGGTTAGCTGTTTGCAAGAATCCTCACCTAGAATTAATACCGCTGTATAATAGAATTTTGAAAGAGCTACAAAAGTTTCCGAAGGATTACGCTTATCGAACAGAAACAGAGGGGATTATCAAGACTAGATTGACAGTCATGCAACAGGTGAAAAATACTCATTGAAGCAGCAATTATCCTGTGCAATAATATCGGCTGCTTTTCTTTTAGCAGTCATAATCGACACTAACATTCTATCCTCTTGGCATTCAATAAATAATAAAGACAGAACAACATTGTTGTGTCGATTCTATTTCCTAAAAGGAAAGCTCCTATCATGAGCTGTTTCTGATCAAGCATTATATTTACAGAATGAAAATATACAAGTTGTAGAAGACAAAATAAACTGTGGACAAGTGGAGGAGCTTATAGTACAAGCAAAGAATGAGCTACTTCTGGCGCAAAAAATGTTGATTTGGAAACCATGGGAGAAATTAACACAGGAAGCACCACCCAACCAGTGGACGTGGCCACCGCATAAATAATTTTAGTTTGTTAATAATATTTGTACATAGTATATAACTAAATGCGAATAAATAGAAAGCGCATTATACAAGTTCACAATATTAATGCGACGTATTATCATTTAATAAATATTCCTTGCAACTCCAGTTGTCTTCTCAGCTTTGCAGAAGGTATGGAAAGCTATTTAAAAATATGATTGCAGATTTGAGAACAAAATGAATAAGATAAATCTCTGAAATTTCCTTTATCTCATCATGTCAGATATATTTTTCAGGGGAATTAAAATATTTATAATTTTTTTAATTTGCCTGGTAAACAATTTTTCATACATGAATATGTGTAAGTATGTATAACGTACACAAATATTCATAAACATGTATAATCATGTATGAAATATATCTATACATGTTCATATATCCTTGTCCTTTTCATAAAATTATTTTTTAGTATAGTAGAAATAATAGTAATGTGAAAACGTAAAAAATAATTAAAAGGTAATAATTTTCGCATTGTTCGTTTTAGAAAAAACAAGTTGGAAAAATGTAAAAAAATTGCGAAAACAGATAGTGTAAGGATTACTCTTTTAATCATTTTTTATAACTTCACATTACTATTATTATTTCTATTACACCAAAAAGCAATTTTGCAAAAGAAAGAGGAATGTATGAACATGTATGGACATATTTCATGTTTATACATGTTCATGAATTATTTATGTATGTTTATACATATTAATACATATTCATGCATGACAATGTGTAATTTTCTTTAATAATTATGTTGTAAAATTTCATTATATGTATAGGACGACTACTAATAAAAAATATGTCTCTTGAGACTTGTATTTCAAACTTGTTTCAATATTATGGAGTTGAAGTGGGTTTAATTACCACACATCCATTACTTCAGTAAAAATGTTAAATCACTCACCGACACAATAAGCAACAGTGGAGTTAAATCTGCAATGATGATTCTGTAACAAATAAATTAAAATCCAAATTAAAACAGGGTAAAAAAATAATTATTTAAAAAAATAATTTCTGTATGAATGCATACAATTTTCTGAAAAATGATCACGCAATTTTGAAAATATAATTTTTATTAGCATCGAAATTGCAAATATATTTGGTAAAAACTGCATCCTTTTTAATAGTACCCGGGAAAAAATGTTTTATGTAAATATATTATATAAAATTATATATAATTTTATATACCTGTATATAAATGAATATATTTTATATATAATTATTCATTGTACAAAATTTCTGAATACGTATTCAATTTATCGACTATCCAATTTGAAATAATGATTTGGATCGATGCCGCTAGTTGGTGCCACCATATAATTTGATGTGTCTTACGAGTATTTAATGCCGTTAGATGGCACAATCTTATTGTTGTTTTACTCAAAAATATTCCTGTATCTGATAAAATAAAATAAATTAATAAATACATTCATCTTTACGCACAATCTGTTGCAAATATTTCTTCAATTCATCAAATGCGTGGATGAAAGAATATAAATTGTAGATTAAGTATAAATTGTATAGGTTTATGCAAAATGCGCATAATTTCCGAAAAGAACAAAACATTCAGTTAATTCAAGAAAGTAAGTAGTCCGTAGTAAAAATAAATATTAATTTATTTTAAATAAATAAAGTTTCAATTACATACTTTATACAGAAGCCGAGTCATTATTAATACATTTTTTTTCTAACTTTCGAATCTGCATGACTACCATGGCAATCACATTTGTTTGTCACACACAAATGCGTCGTCTACACGCATATCTGAAAGAAAAATTATTAGTTTCAAGAAATTTGTAGATTGATTTAAATAAGTGCATTAAAAGCACTTTATTACACGCATTTACTTATAAAAGTAAGTCGTTCAATCTCCATTACTGTCGAGAATTCGGATATCGTATACTTTCTACAAGATTTTCCACATATATTGCTTTTTACCGCAACTGCTTTAAATTGAACACAAATTTTCCTTAAAGCAGTTTCCTCTTAACGATGGACCACACATTTCCAATTGGATTCGCATCAGGCGATTGTGCAAGCCAATTCAAAATCTAATATCATTGCGGTTTTTCATACAGTACACAAATGCAATCATAGACTGAGGTGTTTCGGGTCATTATCCTCTTGCAGTATTCACGATTCATTATTCGATTCAAATCATTTGTTAACAGATTTTAACAATGCTTGCCAATAGATTTCGAGCATCTTTTCAGCATTTAGATTATAAGTAAACAAGTACAAAGTGCCAAAATCGTAAAGACTGAAGCATCTCAAACATGGATCTTAACTGAATGAATTAATGATGCGCTGTAAAAGCGATTTTTCTGGAAAAGACCATGCACACTTGGCAAGAACCCATGTGTAAAAAGACGCTTTGTCAATAAAAATTAAATTACTCCAATCATGATTTAAATTTTGCATAATCCATAAGCGTCGCTTTTCGACATGTTTTGGTTTAAAGAAAGATCTTAGCATCGCCGCTAAGAGATGTTTACCTCATTTAGCCGCCTCTCTCTTCAGAGTGATCATTATACTAATAATCGCACACTCTCTTTTTGGCTAACAACTTTTGGCCTTGTCGCAATGTCAATAGAGACTTTCGCTGAAACAACTTTTGATTTTATCCTCTTTCTCTGACGTTCCTCGCGTTTATTTCCTCTCTCGAGAAAATCGACATCTTTTTGTTCTTCATATTGCGTCACCCATTTCCATACGTAGTCTTCTGACTTATGCACATAATTTATAGCGTAGTTTTATTAGTCATTTTAAGTCTTTTACTGTGATTTCGTAAGTACACAAGAATACTGTCTTAAAATGTTTACCCAGGTAGAATACAAAGTCATAATTAAGTCATAATGATATCATTATGACATCGTTTGATACTTAAAAATGAACTTTTAACAAATAGAGTCATGATGTCTTATGATATTACATACTTATTTTGGAAATCACGTGTTCTTATCACGACAATGAACCACAGTGGAAAGTACTGGCATCTCTATAACACAAAGTGTAGTAATCTCTCTTGTACGAATACCACAGTGGTCTTTTAATAATTTTCACCCGAAGCGATCCACAACCGACGCTCTTGTGTGACAGACTATTATCTTATTGCTACCTATATTGGCAACTCGCTCTTTCTCCTTTTATTCTTTATACGTTTCTCTCGGCCTTAATAATCGTAAAACCGGCTGTCCGTTCCTCGGTATCGCGGTGGTCCGTCCGAATCGTTCGTTCGGATCGATCGTGATTGGGTTTTGCACACGGCTAAGTGCACCGACGAAAAAACGAGGCGGACGAGAGCGGGGGCCCGAGGCACCGTAATTTCCTGATCGTCCACCGAAACCTGACACGGGCGGTCTCTCTGTTCGTAAAGTGCACGTTGCGCACGACCACGCTCCCGATTATTATGAAATATAAAACATATGTTCTTCGACATCGACCTTCATAATCATTTAATTGTACTTTGAAAACGAGTAGCCCTTTAAAAACAACCATAAACAAGTTAATAACGTTTATCATTTTCGCGTCGAGAATGTATTCACCTGCGAGTGAGCGAGTGTACTTGATTACACATACATTGACATTTGCAGAAAGAATAAAATGATTTCATAGAGTTAAATTTAATAAGAAGTTGTTCGATTTTTTTTAGGAATTAAAGATGCATTTATCTCGTAATAGTTGGAGTAAAAAAGTGTCTTAACAGAGAATATACCCTATCATAAATATTATTTCGTTTTACTTTATAGTATATAAAACGAGTATATAAAACGCTTTATATAAAGATACCCTTTATCAAAGAGTCATCTTTGAATCATTTATGATTTATTTTGCTCTCATTTAAACATTGTCGTGATTTGTTGCTTGAAAGGCAGACTACACATTGTCATACTACACAGCTTTCTTTCATATTCACTAATAGACTAGTCCATTTTTCAATCCAGTACGTAATTCTCTATAGCCAGACATAATTAAAAGATATTCTTTTTGATACTGGTTTTAATTATCATCTGCCTGTTTGAATATCTTTTCAAAATTGATTGACACATTAATGATGTGTATTATTTTTGTTGCATCGGGAATTGATTCTCATGCAAGTTATATGCAGAAGCTAAAGCACTTAACAAAAAATTCGATGTCTGTAATAAAGAACGTAATAATTTTGCGGAAGCCAGATTTTATTAAGAGTTATTAGATTTACAATTGAATGTTTGTTATTATCATAATTAGGGCTAGCAAAGAATAGAGGTTTTGACACATTTTTTCCTCTAATATCGTTATTAATGTTACGACTGTTACGAATAAACTATATAGTAACGAAACGTTTTCGATCTGTAATGTACAACTTAACCTTTAGCAGATATGAATGAAATACGTTTTACAATATTCTGTTTTACTGACATTAAGATTGTATTAAATCTAAATAGTATCAAATCATGTTATTATACGTATATAATTAATGTGTATGTGTATTCGGCATTTATGGATTTTTTTTATAATTAATATATTTTTATCTTTAGTATGGCTATACAGTATTCCTAATTTAATAGTACACGACAAAACACGATCTAAATTATACTCTCTCGTCTGGCACGCGATTATATGACGTAATCAAAAGTCAGTAGGCCATTGGTTGAAACTGCTATTAAAAATCGTAAAGTATTCCAGATAGCGATCATATAACTCTTTCCACAGGACAAAAACGCAATAAGTGAAAATTTCTTTCATTATCTTCAATGGTAAAAATTTTCATTTTTCACGTTTTTTCTAAAAGAAAAAGTTACATGATCAGTACTCCGATCTATAATTTCCATGTTTGCCCGCTTCGCTTTGATTGGTCGGTTCCGATACTCCCAATTTCCAACGAGCGCAATCTCAATTTTCAATCTAATAGTCTAATACACGGAGTTAAGCCATGGTCATCATGGTAGAGACTAGAGAGTAGAGTAAAGAGTTGAGCTCCAGGGCGCGCCGTGACCGGCTCGCCTCGCGTTATCAGTCTCGTTTCCCGCGGAAGAGAGCCGTCCTTGCGTCCCCCTGAAAAAGTCGTGTGGCTCGCGAAGGATTCACGGGGCCGCAGGGGAGGCTGATAGAGAAGAGCGAAATGGAAAAAGGTGTACCGTTCTCCGGCGAGAGAGGTAAGTAAACGAGCGAGCGGCTCGCCGGAGGGGGGGGGGGGGGGGCGGG
>NW_017296059.1:2782864-2814548 GCF_001594075.2 Trachymyrmex cornetzi
CAGTCGGGAACGCGGAAGAATATCTATTATCTACACGAGGGTCTACGTGGGGAGAGGTCCTCGCGTCGCGTTTGGCAATTGACAGTGATCGGTGACAGTGCATGACATCCGTCGTTCGTTCGCCGCTCGCCCGCGCGATCGAGAGCGCAGTGTATTATTCTTTCTCTCTCTCTCTCTCTCTCGCTCCATCGGACGGTGTAGTGATCTCCCGTGCTCCAGCCACGGACAGCCTGGGTTCACGAGTTTCGTTTTGAGTGTCGTCACATCGAGGAGAGGAAATTCCCTGGAAACGCAGTTCTTTTCCTTCACCGTCTGAGACAGCCCGGCGGCGACGAAAGTCAACCCACGTCGTGGGAAAAGGAGCAACGTCGCGGATTTATCGGTGAGTTGAGCTACTGATTTGACATTTTTCGAAGGATCGAGGATTGAGAGGGATCGGCCGACTGTTCGATATACGATATCGGAGTGAACTTCACGCGATAGGATTTAACTCTTTCGAATTGAATATCTCTTAAGCATTCATACTCGGATCTTATATTTAAGACGTCTTAAGTACTGTCGTTAGATGCCATGAATTCCAAGGTTTGTTTTCTATTCCTGCACTAGATTGCACTAGAACTCTCTTTCTCGCTTTCGCCAATTATCGAATCTACATATATCTCACCTTAAGTTCCAAAAGTGTACACTAGTGTCACTAGTTCAGCTATAGAAAACAGACTCCTAAGGCTAATTCTACAATGTGCTTTTTGTTTCCTGTTTCTTGCTGTTCGTCTTTTGCTTTTTTGATCATGATGGCAAGAGACAAACAGCAAGAAACAGGAAACAAAAAGCACATTGTAGAATTAGCCTAATGTTCCAATTCGCAATCTTCAGTCTCCAATTCGTGATGTGATTGCTTTATTACAGTAACATTGCAAATGTTGTAATGTTGCTACAAGCTTTTGTGTTGTACAGACTATTAATTGTCTCGATTTTAGCAAAAAGTACCAAAATGTCCCACTACAAATGCGACATCACAAATTTTGTAGAAAAATGAAGCAATAGAGAATATTAACGATTTCTTCAATCTTGTCAGTGTGTATAAAATTATTTAGCGTCGATCGTGGGAAAATTTGGTCTTATGGAATTTTGTCTTTCGATTAAAATTTCAGTTCTAATTTATCTTATGTCCATTTCTGTCATCGTTAATTAACTTTGGTCTCGGCTTAATTTAGTCTTTGTTCTTTTTTTAATTTTTAGGACTAGAAAAAAAGATAAAAGTTACTACATTGATAGAAACGAGCATTAGATTAACAAAAAAAAACTTGACATTAAAAGCGAAAATAATTAACGAGTATTTACGCGACTTGATACTTGACTTTAGTGGCTGAAACTCATATCTTATGTCCATTTTTGTCATTGTCAATTAACTTTGGTCTCGGCTTAATTTAGTCTTTGTTCTTTTTTAATTTTTAGAACTAGAAAAAAAGATAAAAGTTGCTACATTGATAGAAACGAGCATTAGATTAACAAAAAAAAACTTGACAATAAAAGCGAAAATAATTAACGAGTATTTACGCGACTTGATACTTGACTTTAGTGGCTGAAACTCAAAAGCACGCGTTTTTATTTTGTCAGATTATTTATTCCACATTCATTTAATGTTCTCCCCAGTAAAAGTCACTGTATTTCGATTCGAGACACGTTGGTACGTGGGTAGGCACATACGTTTCTAAATAACGAAAGGATTAAAACCTTAAAGCTCGGAAATAAATTATGCGCGCGCCGGCGTGAATGCATGAGTAATGCGTATTGAAATAACGCGATACACAATTAACATGCTATGCCACACGCGCGGCATTTACCCGGAATAATTTCAATAGACAAATTGTCGGTTATTCGAGTGCGCGTCATAATATACTTCGCCGCAGTGATTTATTTTCGCAGCGGTGGACGCGCGAATTTTTATTACCGTCATAATATTAGCGCACATCAAAACGACAGGATCGGTAGACATTAATATTAATGTACAACACGTTCCTCTCTATTTATATATGCAGCTTTTTACAAACACGACTGTTATTCACAAACGTTTATGTTTCACGAATCTGTCGCCATCGATATTATTTTTTCAAGAAAAGTTTTGAATTTATTAAAGATTTAAAATATAAAATACTGTGAATTTGAAAATAATTTTATAAATAAAGGGCATCTTGAAAAAAACGTTGCACACTGAGAGCAAAATGTTCAATATCTGTAATTATAATTGCGTAAAATAATTTATAGTTAGCTTCATTTTTATAGTCGTTTTTGGGTCCGACTATATATTTTTTATAGAGAATTGTAAATGTAATTAGAAAATAGAATAGAATTTATTCACTTCAGCAAACATATTTAGCCAAGAAGGAGACTTGGCTTCATTGTAAATATAATTATTATTACTAACGTTGTAGAATAATAATTATAAAACTAGAACTCTTGATTATAATTATTTTATTATACAATTATAGTCTTAAATACCAACACTTTCCTCTCAATGCAATCATCATAAATGAAAAGTGATATTTTAATAGAAAAACGTTATATAGTTTTAATTACTGTACGGTTATGTTCAGCAGACTGTTTATTTTGCAACTGTTGGAACTTTTCTTTATTCTCTGATTGAATTACATTTTCAGATCTAAAAGTATAATCCAATCATTAAGAAAACTTCATACAGTTGCAAAATAAACATTGTGTTGAACGCAACCAATCAAAAGGGTTCAATTTAATGCGCGTTTTTTAAGGAATTAATCTTGGAGAAAATTAAATTTAGATTAGCATATTCAATGTTGCATCGAATCCTTCAATTTATAATTGCGAAAAATAGATTGCGAGTCGTGACCAATTTCGTTGAGAAAATTGCGGCATTCGCACGTGCAATGGGCACGTGTAGGTTCGTTGACACGGCGAGCGGACTGCACGCCCTATTTCCATTCGTACCTTCGCCACATGTATCGTCGTGCATGTCGTACTTATGAGAGCACAGGTGATGTCTATGTACGTCCCAGGTCCGCCACGATTAGTTTTTGACTATCTCGCGTGACGTTAACCTGCTTTCGAAACATTGTATCACGATACGTTTTCAAGGCAGTAATCAGGTTAATATCCATCGGATACTTTGCGTTATCATGAAACTTATTCTTTAAATAGACGTAGGTGGAACACATTCATTATATCCTATATAGAATGTGTATCTCTTTCGTATTTCATTCGATAAAATCAGCTTGTTTTAATTATACGCGTAATAGACTGCGTATTCCCTGATCTTACATTATTAAGTTCGTAATATTAAATTATTCCCAATATTTTTTATTAAAAATCATTTGATTGAAAATTATTTGTAAGACGAACTAATTGTGATTGTAATTAATTCATTTGTTGGACGAACTCAATTTAACTCAAGGGTTTGGGTTACCATTACTCTTTTTGACATTTGTAAGCATCTGTGCTCCGTTAGAAAGAATTGAACATATCGCATCTTCTAATTCGATACCTAAAGGAAAAGAGAACGATTATACAAACTATCACTATCTAAACTCTTTCTAAGCACTCTTTCTAAACTAATAATGATAATTTCATGTAAGAATGCGTAGTTTACTCCTATTATGTTTACGATTTAGACATCATTATATTTCAAAATATTTCACACGCTAAATAATTCGCTCTCATTTTAATCGCACCGCGAGCGCTTAATTATCGAGTGATAAACCGCCTTAAGTTTTCAATTATGATGTCGAAAAGGAAGAAGTTCGAGAAAACGAAAGAGATAGACTGAAAGAAGCGTAAAAAGTGAAAAAGGGAAAAGGAATGCGAAGTCCAGGCGATCCTCGCGATCCGCTGCCAAGTCATTGATCGTCCGCGGTGACTATAAATCCCGAAACGTGGATCGGCAGCCCATCGGATCCGCGTTTAGTTATGTGCTCGTTATACGCACTAAGTTCGCAATGTGCATCTTGCACGAGCGTGCGTATGTACACGACGATATCGCGTGCGAACGTCCGTGCGTGCATGGTTAAGGAATGCATCGACAATTTTCATTGCGCGTGATCCGGATTTTTCATGGCCGCGTCGGTAGCGTCGCCGCTTAGGTGAAAATTAATAGTTGTTTACCTATAATAATTCCCTGGGTGATCAACCTCTGCGAGAAGACGATTACCGCGACCATACCGCGTTATGAGAATGCGCGCCTGATTATCGTTGTGATTTACGGGCCTTTAAACGTGGGAAAGTCGTCACTTCTTGCGCTACGTTCTAAATTTTTACTCATTTAGGCTAACGATCGATTTAACCCCGAAAAAGATATTCGAACTCAAATGAGATAGATTGTCTAGCAGCTTTAGAATTATTTCCAAGGGTCCAATGAGACATTTTTTCGTAGCTTATCTTGAAGAAATTTAATCATTATAGAAGTTTAATTATTATATTAATTCGCTAGTAATTGCGGATTATTATCACCGGATTTCTTTCAGCAATATTATGGCGGCAAGATTGCTAGTTTGCAAAAAGTTTTCTAAGAATTTCTTTAAACTTTCGAAACTTTTTGTGTCTTGCCTTATTGTAACTGGGAATCGAGAGCGGAGAATGATTCTGTTTAAAATGGAATTACTCGACGATAGAACTTTGTATCGAATATGGTAGAATTATTTTGCAAATCTGGTCAAGCTATTTCGTGTCTTTTTGTAGGTCTTTCACGGCGTGAAAGACAGGCGATCGCGATTATATTTTCAGGCAAAAAGAATGGTCGCACGCGGCGGGCGATATTTTCTTAGACGGAAAACAATGCCGGACGGAGATGAGCGCATCTTTCCGCTTGCAGCCAAATACAATACGCGATTTTTACGAGCACCGGTCGGTGGAGATGTTATAGCTTTCGTGGGGTATAACCGAACGAGAAGTATAGCCAGACGGACAGTTGAAAAGTTTCGCACGGCTATATCCCCGTATGAGATTCCCTTGTGCGCGGCACGCCTATAAATGCTGTATTCCGCTGCGACTTACTGCGTCTTTCGGAGTGTCGTTTCCTTCTCTTCGCCGCATTCTGCGAATTTTCCACTCCGCATTTATTTCCCCGCACGTACTCGCCGAGGTGGCGATAAATTAAGTCGGAAGTATTCTCGCTCTCCCTGTTACTAGTCAATTATCTTCCTCTGACGGGTAGCCTGTTCGATCCTAAGCTGATTGTGGGTCTATTGAATCCACATTATAAATCTTCTTTGTCAAAAATGTGAAACAATTTAATTTTTTGTTAAGTACATTTGTGCAAATTTGGATTATTCTTATTTAAAGTCTTTGGAGTGGAATCTCACTCTAAAGAGTAAAAATTCATGTCAGTCTTGAAAAAGAGTGGCTCAATTTTCAGTCTTTAAGAGCGAGATTTCACTCTTTATGATGAGATTCACTCTAAAAGTTTTAGAGAGTACTTATTAAAATATACTTAGTATTCCTTTCTTTAAATGAATTTATGTCATTTTGGAAATTAATTAGTGCCTTGGAATTAATCAGTGCCTTTTAATTAAGATAAATTGAATAGGTCTTACAAAGTAGTGTCAGTAATTATATTACAGATTTTGGTGTCTG
This sequence comes from Trachymyrmex cornetzi, assembly GCF_001594075.2. Classification (NCBI taxonomy): domain Eukaryota; kingdom Metazoa; phylum Arthropoda; class Insecta; order Hymenoptera; family Formicidae; genus Trachymyrmex; species Trachymyrmex cornetzi. Next base: position 2,788,463 of record NW_017296059.1, read on the forward strand.
GTCTGACGAGTTTTTGGGATAATTAATGATAAATTTTCATTGCGCTACCTCATGAAATATTGTTATACATCTCAATTCTCCGTAAAACGTTTTAAAACAAATTAGGAAAAATGTCAGAAGAAAACCAATCAATCATCTATTGACGAGACGAGTTTTTTTATTCGGTCCTAGTCGAATCTAAAGACGCTCTAATAAGAATCTAGACTTGAGAAAGTCACTTTTAATTGATTCGTCATGAAGAAAAAGATACAACAGAAAGAGAAAGAGAAAGAAATAGTAAATGTAAACGTCCTTGCCTCTCTTCGATTTTGTTATGATTATCCTGCACACAAATAAAACTACGATTCATGTCCAGATTCCTATTAGAGGGTCTCTAGTCGAGTCGACCACGATTCGCCGATTATTTGGCGGAACCGTGCCGCGGAAACGATGCGCGGATCTGCGATCTCTGGTCGACAGAGTATGGAAAATGACCGCGGAAAGGTAGCCCCTCCGCATTGGTAGAACGTTAACGTGCCGTGACGTTGCCCCGTTAGAATACTCGGCGGCGGCCTACCATCGCGTCCGTGCGCCGATCGTGAACTTTATTTGCACTCCTCCCGTCGTGCCGAATCCGCATCTCGCCCTCCACATCTCTGTCGGTCGGTCGGCCGCACGATAGCCATCTTTTTCACGAAGTTACGGTACCTGCCGTGTTCTCGCGCCGAAATTCATCTTCCCAGTCCCCCCCCCTTCCTTTCTCTCCCCCCCCCAAAAAATTCATTACTCGTACTCACGAGTGTCCTTTTTCACACCTCGCCTAATTTAGCAGACGCGAGTTAACGCAGCATAACGCAGACGTTATGCGAAGGTGGTTTCATCAGAATCCTACGAAATACACTTTTTTAGAAGCATGGTAATTCAATCCTTTATAAGTTATATAATATTTTGTTATTTTTAACTTTCATCAAAGTTTAGATCAATCTGGTTAGTCAAAATAAATAATCATCTTATATTAACCTGTGCACTTGGTAAATAATAAACTAAATTTGAGTCGAATTTAAGAGATACTACATTTTTGAATAGTTTAATTTCATTGTTTAAGGGTCGATTGTTCCATCTTTGGATGAATTATGTGGTAATTTACCTAATGGATAAACAACAGAGTAAAAGAGTAAGAGGATAAGAGAGTAAGAGAGTTAGAGAGTGGGTTGAAGTTTATCGATAGGTGGAACAATCCAGCCTTATTAGTCAAATTAACGACATATTAGGCAGAAGCAGTGACGACCTATAGATGTGATTAACAATAACTTAAATTGGGCATAATTTGACATTATAAATTTAACAATAGGTATCCTTTTTTTATGTAGTGTACGTACTATTGTCTTTTAATTACGCTTGTACTGTATCGCGTGAGGGAAAGAATGTTATTCATACATTAATCATCTTATCATGCCAAACGTCTTACTCGTTCGTCTTACGAAATTGTATAATTCTTCATTTTAGTCGAAAGCGATTTGATTATTCCTGATATTCAAAGTTTACGCATGCCTGAGAGGTATCATAAATCCAGGTAGCGTGAATCAATATAATAAATCAATGGGTAAAATAAACCGCGCTTCGTGAATTCACCGCGTTTATAAATATACCGGTTAACATCAGAATTAATTGGATACATGAAGAAGAACATAGCGATGTCGGTAGGATTATAGATTCGTGAACGACACGAAATGAATTCGTGGAGCCTCCTGAAATGCCGCATAGCGGTGCTGGAGGATGGCTGGGGGGGGGGGGGGGGAGAATTACGAATGAAACGTGTTGGGGAATATTTAAGAGAACTGGGACAATGACTAAGGCACGCTGGAATTCTTGATAAACCGAACCTGAATGAATATCTGAATGGTAAATCAGTAAGGTGTCAAGTGTTGTGCGCACGGTCGAATAAATGGCGACCTGCTGTGTTTTCATCATCCGACTTTTATGTATTGACGATGAGAACCTGACTCTGGTTGTATACCCAAGGTGATACTTCTCAAAGATTAGCTGCGCGTGTCATCGTCAAGGAATTGATGATGGCATGATCGACTTGCTTATTGTGCAAATTTACATGTCGCAACCTATCGACGTAACATTACTTTGATACAAAATCTTACTTAATACTGATGGTATCATTTAAATGTAATAAGTTTTATATTAATATTGATATATCGTTATCTTGCTTCAAAAGTGCATAATTCTAATTAAAAAATTGAGTTTTCTGCAAAAAGGGAAAACTATTTTTTAACTTGACAAAAATTATTAATTAATTAATGATATTGGCAAAAAGAATATATTCTTAACATTATTAATGTCATTTTTATCGCTTTCGTTTCACAATCTTTAAAAATCACCGTGACAGCTTTTTATAAAAAAAACTAGCTCACTTTTTTGATAACTGATAGGGAAACGTTTCCTTAACTTATTTCTGATAGTTACTCGAAATCTTTTTTAATTGTATTACTTTTGAATGGATCGATATGGCAGAAAAGCCAAGACGGAATTTTCGATAGGTTCTTTTATGAATAATACATACACATTTACTATAATTTCAAAAATATTACTAATAGAAAGCTCGATGAAAAATATACCATCTATTAATATTGTAACGCGTGAGGGCTCAATTTATCTGCGTAAGGCGACGCATTAATTAATATGTGGCTATCAGGACGGGAGTAAGAGGTCAGAGTCTCATCCGAGTGGTTTGACTTTGCGTTCCAGCTCTCACCTTTTGGATTTTGTGGGTCAACCAGGTTTCAGGTTAACGATTATTGCGCCTCTTGCTTCCGAAAGGTGATCGATACCATCTCCATGAGATGGATAACTGAATTAAAATGAGATGAAAGCCATATATACCTCTCTCTTCTCCTTTTCTCTTTTTAAAATGTTGCCTGCTTTCGTTCTAAATAATTCGTAATCGCGTGTGCCATCGATGAACTTCGTCATAATATAGGTTTGCTAAAAGCGATAATGTTAAAATTATGGAAACAAAATTATTCAATCGAAAACTGTATGGAAAGAATAATCTTGTTAAAGTACCTAAAAATTCAGCTAGATACAGATCTGAAAATAATTTTGATTGAATCATCAAAAAAGTTATGTAGGACGCTTAAATTAGTTGCTAGAATATCTAAACTTTTTGCAGCATTATCAGCAAACGTATTTATTTTAATGGTTCGATAAAATTATTTTAAAATCTGTATTTAGCAAAATTTTTAGATACTTCAACAAAACTGTGTTTTTCGTGAATGTTATCCTAAAAAAACTAGTGCAATACTGGTGAATAGAACGCAAATCGGTTTACAGTATTGATAAATAATTTAATCTTTTTAAAGTTATGAGGTTACTGTGACAACACAGAATATGTAATTAAAAGGGTTAATTAATTTACGTTAATGTAAAATGTAAAATAAAAATATACGTAAATTGATTTACATTCAACTGCACTCAGTGTGCAATGTTGTAGTTTTTCCAGTGGAAAATGCTCTATTAAAGGGCTTATGTTTTTAATGAATTCTAAACTTGCGATTTGCGTCCATTCGGCCGTTATTGCTACAGTAAATCAGTCCATACCGCATCTCCACGAATCCTCATCTCGTTTGGGTCGCCGGTAACCTTGGTACGCGGAAACGAGACCTTGGCGTGTGCAGACCGCCATAAACTCTTACCTAATGTTAAGGGGTCCGGGGAGATAAGGGCCGCGCGAATGGCGAGCGCGCGATATAGCGAGCCTCGTTCGTCGTGCTCAATGGCTCGAGACTTTCACGAGCATTCCTCAACCGATGGGTCCTCCGCTCGTTCTCTCTCCGCGAGAGAGCTCTTCTCGACTCGCCTCTCCTCTCTCTCTTTCTCTCTCTGCCTCTCTCTGCCTCTCTCTGCCGCCGCGTGGTTCCGTTCATCTTTCGAGCCGCGTTCGTTCTCCACCTGCCTCGCCCATCTTCGGCTGCCGCGCGTGTTCCTCACCGCGTGCATTTCTGCGGGGCAACGGAGGAACACGAGCAGCGTCGCGGAAGTCCCGTTTAACCTCTCGAACTCTGATTTACGAAGCGTCCGACTCGCCTTGGAATGCTCATTTGAGATACAATGTCGGCAGCACCGCTATACGCGATCGCGAAGACACACTCGTTAACCCTTTCGAGTTAACGCCCGTTGACGGCACTCTGGGTGCGACCGCACGTGTCTCGGAGCAATCCATCAATTTTAAACTGTATGTTAGTCGCAAGTATCACTTCAGAAGACGTGGTTCGCGGTGCTGCAATTTGATGGCGTCTATTCCGTAACTTTGTACTTTCCATAATTCCATTCGTAGGACGTAAGTTCACACACACGCAAAAGTTGCTTTCCATTTACGTCAAAACTCAGGTAATTCTCATGTGTGACGTCATAACGCAGTTGAATGCACTTTCCTTTTCATTCTGACAAGTGAGATTGAACAGAGTTTTTGCCTACAATCTGAATAAACTCGAGACTGTGTGCTTTACTGAGTCTTGTAACTCTCATTAAAAGTAAGATTACAAACCTGTGTTACGTGATAACATCATCAAAGTAAGCAAGTAGTGACATCATTACCTGAGTATAAAGTACTCGTATAGTTTTAGACTCAGGGTACGTTTCGTTTTCACTGCTGTAAGCAGTGAGTTCATCCTTGTTTATCAAATATTCAACAAGGACAAATGGTGCTTATATGCCCGCGCAAAATATTCAGTAGAATTTGTGTGGAAATGGAAAGCAACGATTGCACGTGTTAATAACCGTCCACCAAGGCTGGTGCTCGAAACACCAATTCTGAATATTTATAAGTCGAGCAGAGGGTCACTTTTTTTAAACGAGACTTCTTACTTTCTCGTAATGTGTACGCGTTATTATGTGTGTTCACTCTCTCCTAATATACATATATAATTACCAAAGATAAAATTGGATACCGAGAGAAAAGTCGCACGTTTCACGGTTCTGTATCTCTGTTTATCTTTCCAATAAGGACCGACCGCTAACGCCTCGCTTTTTTAAGGCGGGCAAACGACTTCTGAAGACCGTAGGTCAGGAGAGATCGTAAATCTCTGCCTTAACTGAGACGCGATCTCGGTAAACTTTCGTGAAACGTGCGGTGCCTAAAAATCGCGGCTAATATATTCTGTCCTAGAGAGCCTTGACTGGATTTTTTCCAAAGTATTTGTGTAGTTACGCACCGTGCATTCGTCCCAGCAGTTCTTAAGTTGTTTTAAAATTTTCAGGACAATTTTTTTGTACTACGCTAAATAAAATTGAAAAGAGTAAACAAATTAAAGAAAAACTTTAAATAATATTTTTATTATTTTTTAATATCCATATACGTTTCAGATCAAAACACTTTTTATAAATATTAGTATTTTTTGGAGAATTATTTGTCGAAATATTTACAATAATGTTATGAAAAAACTTTGTTACAGATATTTGAATAAGTAAATAATTCCAAAAAAATGTCAATTTTCAAAAGTGTCTTCAAATTTTTTGCCTCGAATGTTTGTAACTTCTAACTTTAAGTGCATTAAATATTAAGTGCATTAAATATTTAAATATAAATCGAATTTTTTAATTAAAATATTTGGAGGTCCTCGACGATCGAAAGGCATAAATTCATGTTTAAAACATTCATATTACTTGAACGAGCCAATCTACCTGTGTGCAGTGCATGATATTTACGTAGGAGAAAGTCGGACAAGGCGAGAAGATATGATGCGTTTGATTTACGTAAATAAAAATGCCGATGTGTAACCAGCCGACTTCGTACATATTTGATCGCGAGGCGATGGAAAGGCGGATGTTAACAGGATCCATGCCGCGAGGGAAATTGCGCGACACGCGCTCTCGTACCACGTAAGAGGGTAAAACTCATTTCCCACCGCCCGCGTCAGTCCCTTCTTCCTCCTTTACATCGCGTGGTTTCCCAATGGTCCGGGACCGAGCATCAGCGGTTATTCAAAACGAAATTACACGAGTAGTTTCTTTCGCCTTACGTATTCGTATTCACTTCGCTAGAGAAATAATTTAAGGCGAGATTAGATCGCATACTTCTACGACTAGACTTTAACATTGTTTCAAGAATTTATTTCTTCAACAGATTTTTAATTCAGTCTTTCTTTTCAATAATAATAAGTAGAAATATATATTCTTCAATGTATATTTTGTGACATTTATATTTGAAAAATAATTTCAACAAGATATATTTTTAAGCTACCTTGAGAAAAAAAATGATTGCAATTATTATAATTTTACTGTAGTTTATAGTTATTTTTTTGGTGCCAATTATATATTTTTTAGAACTATAATATAAGTATAATTATATTATTTTAACATTGTAACAATAATAACTGTAAAGATGAAGCTTGTATCCTCTAAAATCTTTGGAGTGGAATCTAATTCTGAAGAATGAAGTCCTCCTTAAAAATTGACAATTGAGTCACTCTTTTTCAACACTTATTGAACATTGTCACTCTTTAGAATTAAATGTCACTTTAAAGATTTTAGAGAATAACCATAATTATTTTGCCATATGATTACATAATCACAGGTACAAACACTTTTCTCTCAGTATAATTAACATTTTTGTGGATCTGCTAAAAGTAGATACGAGTCGTCTCAAATTCGAGAATGGCACTATCGCGGAATTTCCCAATGAAATTATACGCTTTTTGTTTACGATAACAGATCGTAAAATATTCCGAGCGATGATGCACGTGGGAGCGAAGAAAGCCGGGTATTTCTAAGGATTAATATTTGACGTATGTCTCGGTGGTTCGCGAGCGTTAAACACCGGCGCGGCGCGCGGCTCGAACGGTTTCCATGCAATATTCATCGAACCCTGAATAGCGGTAGTGCCGTGTGTATTCCCGAGAAATGATTATCCTTTGAAAGGATCTGCATTCCAGCGGGCCCCTTTTTGCAAGGCCGGACATTATGGTCTCGATGCGGTTGCGTAACGCACGCGCGCGCGTGCGAGCGGCCGCGTCCTTTTGGCCTCATCAACGTCCCAGGCATTTCAGCTCCATTTCATTTCCGTTTGTTCCTCGTGAATAGCGTTGAATTTCATTCAAAAGAGATAAAAAGTTTATCGTACAATAAAATCTTATTGGACCGAGAGAAGAGTTTATAAAAGATCTTTTGTCCACGATATTTCAAGCAGGGGAAAAATTGATTTTAATTGACACCATAAAAGACTACCGTTCGTAATAATACATTTTCTCTGCTTTAAAATATTCCAAGCGTACATTTTTTTTGTTTCTTACATTTTTTTAATTACTAGGAAATTATAATACTACATGGAAAGAATGATTTTGCAGAGGTAAATACAAATCTGAAAATAATTTAATTAGATTATTAAATTAATTATATAGGACGTTCAAGCTGGCTGCTAGAAATGTCAAAATTCTTTGCAGCGTTACTTGTCATGCTTGAATTTCTTACAGTTATTTTAATAGACCGACAGAAATTATTTTCAGGTCTCACCTCTCTACTTATAAATTTTTAAGTATTCTAGCAAAAGAATTTTTTTCCGCATGGAAAGGATGGTTTTGCTGGATTTAAAATTAGATACAGGTCTGAAAATAATTTTGTCGGACTGTCAAAATAATTACATAGGATACTCAAACTGGTTGCTAGAATGTCAAAATTTTTTCTATAGCACCTCTTGAAATTCCAGTGTAATTATTTTGATGGTCCAACAAAATTATTTTAAGATCTGTATCTTTTCCTACCTAAATTTTTAGATATTTCAACAGAATTATGAATCATGTGGTTAGTAATTCGTGTATTAAGTGTCGTTGATCGTTTCAACCGGATAACCAATTGATATGCTTCCGACGTTACGCCGATGCGAATGTAATAACTTCGCACTGTAGTATGCGCATCGACTGTGAATTCAAGATCAGCGTATTTCTCGTCTTCCTGCAATTATTCCAAACTCGTCACGTCCTATCAACAGTGTAAGCGGCCGAAGAATCAGACGAGAACGTGCCGTTCCGTCCTCCCGATAGCGATTCAACTCAGCTATGTTTTATGGAAGAAATCGCGCCGAGAGCCACAGGCTTACCGACGATGCGTAACAGTTTTATTAATACGCTACGTAACGCACCGTCATTAATCCCGCGCAATTGAATGATTACTGGCGTACATTGTGCACATCGCAATTCACAGCGCGGCTGCGACTCGTCGCGCCAATTTTTCGCTTCACAGAATTCGATCTCCTTTTTTACGAACCGGAAAATTGACGGCTCCGTATATATCGACTGTATACACGACGTCTTATCATCACTGATTGTTTTTTTCAGCTAGAGTTTCAATTTAGATTATCTCGTAGTATCTTACAATTAGTATCTTGAAGTGGAACCGACGTCTGCTTTCTGTTTTTAATGTGTCATTCTAAAGTTACTTCGAGGCCTAATTTCCCCCGATATGTTTCACGAATAATTTTCTTCGTAAAGAATTGAATGCGGTAGTACTAGTTGGGTTATATATTCTTCAGGTGTACGCATTATCGCGCGGAGTACATGCAGGCGGTAAAAATAAATGCATTACGCGCTGTCGCCGCGCCTATACATTGATGCTGCGCCTTTTGCATCGACATTTATTCGCGATTATTTCACCGAATCGATCGACGATACACGGGTACGATCGACCGTGAAACAAGGAAGTCGCGAGGAAGCTGAGTAAAAGGGCAATGTTATATGGGCGAAGGAAAGGGGAAACGGTAGGCAAACGCGGAAAGGAAGACTCGGAGGGACTAATGGTCCTGGGTGTAAAGATACTTTCGTGAGCATTCGTCCGCGGATACATAGATGCAATCGCGCGGAAACGTGGCTCGTTGCGCGCCGCGCCGCGCCGATCGCGGCGTAAAAGTCTCCTCGACGACCGCGCGGCAGAAATGATTATCGCTCCTGCGAGTCGAAGAAAACTTACGCGTGTATACAGGCGTAATTATATGTGCATATCCCGGCACGTAACACACGGGCTGAAACGGCCCGTGAGCGCCTACGAGCTACGAGCAAATAGCTGCGAGAAAGACGAGATGAAGAAGGGAGAACAGAGCGCATCCGCATGCATGCGTGCCTAACCCGCGCGCTCTGAGCTCTCGGTCATTATTTTCTCTTTACGCAGCAATTATTCGAGAAATTGTGTTATAACTTTATCCGCCTTCGCGTTATTAAAAATTATCATTTTTCTTCGTTTACATGCCATCAATAAACTGCTGCATTGACGTATTGTATTATAAGCGCAGCGTGGGCCGAGTTTCCGCTGACAATAGATTCATGTAAGAAAGTTCTAAGCAGGTGTTCATAATCCGTTCTTATTACAAGGTCGTCTTAAGTAATGTCTTAAGACGCTAATACAGTGCCTGTGGTTAGTATTCATAATTTGTTCTCATTTCAAGATCGTCTTAAGTAATGTTTTGAAATGCTAGTACGACTCTGTGGCCAATATTCATAGTCGGTTTTTATTTTAAAATCATCTTAAGAGTCTTAATACAGCTCTCTAATTGGTTCATCTTATTAAGACGTATTCTATGAATACCGGCCTTAGTTTTTCAAACTCTTCGATTCCATCTCCTTTCTATATCTATAAAGAAAGGACGGTTTTGCTGAAATACATATCTAAAAATTTAACTAGATACAGATCTGAAAATCATTTTGTTGGACCATAAAAATAATTGTATAGAATACTCAAACTGATTGCTAGAATGTCAAACCTTTTTACAGCATTGCTCATCATGCTTCAGATTTCTGCGTAATTACTTTGATTAAACAAAATTATTTTTAGATCTGTATTTATAAAATTAAAGCTAAACAAGGGCTACGAGCCAAGCTAAATCTTAATGCTAGATTAACTACGATAACATAAGTTTATTAGCAAACGTTTCGACCGACCCCTATTGGGTCATTCTCAATGTTGAAATTACAAATTGAACTCAACGACTCATTTGAAAAACAATCACTTGCCAATACATATGATGATTTAGTCTTGTTTTGGTTTTAATGTTATAAATTATTTGAGCCTATTTTTTAAGATTATGTCTGTATTTATAGCTAAAAATTTGTTAATACTTTAGCAAAATCGTTTTTTCCGTATACCGAACGAAACGTAGCATCGTCTAGGTGATTCATTCCTTCAAGTACGGTCGCTGTGCGGAACAGTTCCATTTTACGGTGTCCATAAATATGCGAGATGCGTTCACAAATTACACACAGCGAGGCGTTCTCGCGCACAAAGGTAGAAAGTGAAGTGCTTCACGTGTACGTGCGGCGTTCTTTATCAGATCTCGAATCCTCTATACCGTAAGCAAAGACGTTGCGCACGTAGCCGCCGCGTACGACGCCTATTGTGCCTCCGGGCTCGGGGCGATCGTACGTAATATGTTTTGGTCGGATCCTAATCTCTCGACGATGGCTCCTTTCGTATGGCTCTTGCGCCATATAAAACGCACACGCTCTCCAGCAACACGCGCTCCACGTGTCCGGCATAGCTGATTAGTCTGATTACCGTACACACGTTCGACGTATTTCTTACCTACCTTCGCCACGCCACTTCTTTTGTTCTCCTCTCATCCCGCGACGTGTATGTAATACGTGGTACATGGGAATGTGTGTCAGCGAAAGTAATCATGAGCAACGAGCCGAAAACCACGGCCCAGGACGAATCGTCCGTGATTCCTTTGAAATTACGCCTTCGATTCTAACCATCGAAAGTCTAATCGGTGATAGCAATCACGGATTATAATAGCACGTGACCTTCTATGCACCTGTAGTCTTGCGATCTACAAGTTACATGTTTAACGAAGCTAATCTTCAGTCGAGAAACGCAGCTGTTAGATTGTAGTGAAGAAAATGTGAATCTTCTCGAAAGTATCTAATAGTTCGACTGTGCGTAAAAATTGGAAAAGAAGAAATTGCTCTTTCTCTCCCCTGTCTCTAAGCAACGATAGTGATAGTAATAAGAGGGAGGAACATAAATGGTCATCAATTTGCCTGCCACTCTTACTTTAGATAATTTAGGTATAGTTGAGTTTTACCTGATCGATTTTAGCTCGTTTTACGTGGTTCTCGGTGTAAGAAAAGCCATAAGGAAAGGAGGAAACGTTATTTGCCACCAATTTGTTCCCCGCTCTCACTTTTCCCAATCACCCTGCACTCGCTAAAACGAGAGAGAGTTAGACGCGGTAGACTTTAGCAATTGCGATCAATTTTAGAGTCTATTTTACGCGAGAGCGTACCTAGCGAAGGAAGAGGAAGAGATGAGAGGACAACGAGCATAGAAGGGGAGGAAGAGTTATTCTCTCCGATCTATAGATCGACGCGTCGACGAAGAACGTGGCCGGAGGGTTCGTACACCACTTTAAATCGGCGAAGCGAGAAGGAGAGGTGAGATGGGAGGAGGAAGAACGGTGGCTAGGCGGTGCCCGGGTACCTCCCGAGCTCCCATGGACTCTCTCTCTCTCTCTCTCTCTCTCTCTCGCGCGCGCGTCCCATAACCACCATCGGCTCCTCGTTCCGCGTAGTCCATCGAGATATCCGAGCCTATAAGTGATCTTAATGATCGCCGCTGGCTGTAAAGTCCGAGATTCCTCCGCACCGGCAGCGGATTCCTCCACCTCGCGCACTCCTAACGTTACGTATAACGCTGTACATACACCGTTTGTACAGTGACTCCGTAATGACATCTTACCGATTTATATAAGCAATCGGGAACGGATTAAGCTCGTTCGATTTCGTGCGCTTAAATTCGTGCATGGTAGATTTTCACATACGAAATGCGAGATAATATTTAGATTTATGGCTCTCCCGGAGTTAAGGAACGCACACGCAGGGATAAATTGATTACTCCAATTATATCGAGACGGTGATGGATTACTTGTAATTATGACTGTAGACACTGGTATATGTGCCTGAGGTTCCGGTTGTATCAGTAATGACTCTTAATGATATCTTATCCTATTTACAATCGATTGACCCGGGGAATCGAACGAGCTCGAGATAAGCTCGTTCAATTGCGATTGTTACATCTGTAATAGATTTAATATTGAGATACAAGATAATATCTAACTCAATAGATTTCGTAGGATTCAGGCGTGTATAAATATAGAGGAATAATTTAATTACTCCAATGATAGGGAATTGTAATCGTAAACATCGGTATTTAAATCTGAATAGGTGTCTCACAGCCAATGATAGATTCTTCAAGAAATACAATTGGAAGCTAAAAGACAAGACGTCTATTCTAATTCATTGTCAGTCTGGAAGATTAGTGAGGTACAATGTAACGCATATTCCGTGACGAAACAGCTTCCTACATTACACCTGGCGACTCTATTGTACACTTGCATAATGATTCCTTCTGGTATCTTACTGATTTACAATCTATAGATCTTCGGTCATGCAGCTCCAGATAAGCTCGTCTAATCTTGTATGTTACTATTGTTAGAGATTGATTGCGTTTATTTTTTATTTCAAGTTCAATTCTCTAGATCGAATCTCAATGGTTCAGACTTTGTTGAATATATCATCGGACGGCATTATGTTATAATAAGGTAGAAGACAAATTGATGCACATAAATTTATCTCGCACTATTATAAAATCAAATCGCCAGGATAAATCTCATATTATGATAAAATATATTATTTTATTGTGTTATTCTATTCTTTTGGATAAAAAAAATTCAGTATGTATGACTTGAACTTAACGTATCGATATTTCATAATTTTATTTAATAAGCATTCCATTATATAATAATAATAGAGACATTCATTCGGATGGAGCAAATTATTCTCTGTTTTACTCTGAACTTCTCTTGAAAGCTAAAGCTTTCGAAACAATGCGCAGATATCCTCTTTTCTGCTGTTTTTCCGTATGAAATTCCTCGCGATAACCACATTAGTCGGAAAAAGCGGAAACGCGTTTCTTCCTCGATGAACAAACTCGCCGCTCGTCGACTCAACGAGGTGACTCGCGCGAAATTATCGTGAGCATCGTGCGTAACGCGAATTGCCAAGAGTCTCTCTCTCTCTCTCTCTCTCTCTCTCTCTCTCTCTCGTCGCTGGCCAATCTCTCGATCAACGGTGGTTTTCTCGTGCAACGCGATTTCTTATTTTCTCGCGAATGCTTTTCGGGTTTGCCCGTGTGCCGATTGACTTTGGCTTTCACGCGAAAATCGGGACTGGTTCTCCACGTTGCGATCGTTGTTTTCGTCGTCGTCGTCTTCCTTAAGTGCGCGATTTCGATTGCGCCTGGAACAGTGGTGTTACGAGTGCTCGATCCATTCTCTTTTTCTTTTTCTCCCGTTCCTATATTGCAGGTTTTCTCGCGGCATTCGCGAGATATGCGTCGGACCCCGGGCCGAGCGAAAGTGAGCCGCGTTCTTTCAACAGATGCCGATGTTATTACGGAGTATTGATACATTCGTATTGACGCTTTAACCTTTCGAGGTGTAAGATTGCGATAGTACACGATTGAATACTTCGGTTGTTCCATAAGATACTATTTCCATCATTCATGTCACTCTTTGACAATGCGAAACATATTGCTTTTAGTTATAGAGATATTAAGTTAAAATAGAAAGCGTAAATACACGTGAAATATAACTGAAATAATAATAAACGTTTGGAACGAAACTATCCAAATATTTCCAGGCGAAAAGAGCATTCTCGTGAATCATCGAATTACGTTTATCCGTGGCATTATCGTTATTTGCACGTCCTACATGAGAAATAACGTTACGCAAGAGAAATTACATCTAATACTGCAATTATAGTAGACATACCAGCAGCGTCTAGTATTTCAAATGGACTCTCTTCATTCATGGGCACTTTCATTAAAAAGAGTCGTTGCATTAAATTAATACTATACTCATCGTAATGGGAATTAATAACTCACCCATAAGCACGGCTCAGCTTTCGTAGTAATGCATCATAATTGCATCTTACTCCTTTTTTTTCTTTACCATTTTAAGTTTAACGTGAGTCTTCAATTTTTTACTGATCGCTGATCTCTGATCTCCGACGTGACAATTCGCGTTAAACTCAAAATAGAAATAAACTTACAAATGAAAAAAAGGAGTCTGAAAATATAATACTAAATTTAGAATCTAAAGATACGAAAATTATTTCGAATATTTCAATAACTTTTTATACATTACTTTTTACAAGCACTGCTGATGTGATACGTTTAATTAGCAATGAAGTTCTAAAAAAAAAAAAAAAATCCATCAGAGAGGAAATGTAACCTACTTTGCGTGGCGGTTCAAAAGCAGGAATAGCTTCGAAGCATTAAATCGCGTTCGTTTGATACCATTGTTTGCTCGTCCTATATAAGGAACAACGTTACGCAAGAGAGATTACACCTAATATCGCAATTACAATAGAGGCGTACTTGCGCGCCGATGATTACGATCGTTCACATCGCACTACGCGCGGCTATGAGCGGCGCCGATTGCTCGACTCGCCGTCACGTCGCTCGTACACTTCGCACAGGTCCTCTCGTACTCTCGTGCCATTCGCGGAATGCGCCGCCGACATGCGGAGGTCGTGCCGAACGAACAAAGCGAAAGTGAGTGCTCCCCCGATGCGTGAGCGATCGCACGCAAAACGCCGCTCGATGTTGCTAAACACGTCTAAAGACTAAAGACTGAGGTGGAGATGTAGGGAGGCTTCAGCGAAAGATATTAATAACTGTATACATTATTATTATTTTATTGTTAATTGATCTAAATAATTACATTTTTGTGTTGAACATTTTTAATACACTGTCCGATTTGAAATAAATTGAATTAGAATTAAAAAATTTGACACTCATACAATATTCATTATTCATATAATTTTGTACTTCAATCTTTTTTGTACTATTATCAAGAATTTCTACATTAAAGTATTGTAAATTATATCGTAATTACTAAGTATTTGTAACAATGACAGTTTAAATTTTCTTTCGATAATTCCATGCTAGTCTTACTTTGTCGACGTTTTCCCTTCAGACACTGCTTTGGAATTTCAACTCGTCAATAAAGCTAAAGCTCCTGCCGTCGTCTCGTTTCTTGGATCTTGAGGGAAGGGGATACAGAGTACACACACTTCCACATGCGGATATATTCACACATACGTATGTATGTATTCGAAACAGGAACGCTAACTGGAGTGTACACACGCGTCGTCGGCTCGTGAGCGATAAGCCGAGGAAAACGAAAGTGAGGTGGGTCGGGCTGAATTGTATCGAATCCGTGAGACCGTATCCTTGGCCTGTGATCAAGCCGCCTCGGTATTCCGGCAGTACCGCTAATTATACAGTCAAGAAAGGTATTTAATTCACCGCGTCGGACTCGCGAGGGCCTTTTCACTCGATGCATTCTAAAATTTATTAACGACGGTACGTATTACTATCACTTATTTCCTGAAATCTCAGGTGTACAACTCATACAAAATAAACTGCGGAGATTTCAACGCGGTGAGTTCGATGCCGGAGATTTCAACGCTTTGGAAGTTGTATAGCAACTTTAATGTTGATATCTCAATGTATATCGCTATGTCATTATTCATACATATTAATTTGTATTTACATTTCTTGCTATTTCTATATTAGGATATTTTTATAAATAAAATAAGAGTAAGTAAAGTAATATCGCTGTTACAAATTTCTTAATGGTTTTTAAGTAACGTGTAACGGGAGCTTGTGTGGTCAACAGGTATAAACTGAAAAATAGTGAATGATTTAACTGAAAAGTAATGAATGATTTAACTGGTCAAGCAGGTAACTGAAAAGTAATTAATGATTTAACTAAAAACTAAGTTAGTAGTCTTAAGTATCATGACCGTGTGCATTAAATTTCATGTAAATTCATAAAATTTTATGGAAAGTACTAAATTTCGTGTACATGTACATAAACGTACTTTTTAATTACAGATGCGTAAATTGAATTTAATGTAATGTCATGAAATTAAATTTAACTTGTGTAACTTAAAAGTACATTAAATTTTATGATATTTTTAACAGTGTAATAACTAAAGATCGAAAAAAAGGGTACTAACTAAAAACAAATGGACATTAACATTCATTATTTTATTATTCGTTTTTTGCTATACTCTTCTTATTTTTCTTTATTAATTTACGAGTCTTATATTTTTTTTTATATTAATCGAGAAATCTTCAATACAGATAAGTGAAGAAGACTCATATTTGATCAACGCGGCTGTCTAATAATATTTTTGCATGAATCTTACAACAGTTACAATTTCCAATTCAAGTAAACTGCGCATCGATTATTTGTTGACCTTGCATAATCCTAAATTAAAAACTAGAGTACACATAAACAAAATAAAATAGTAGTTAAACACGCTGTAATTAATATACTACTGTAGACTTAAAAATGAGTATCCGCTACGGGATCGTATCTTCCTTGAATAACCTGTATATCTGTTATACACCTGAACCTGGTCGTAGTATGTCGAACAGAGAGGCACCGTTATCGCTTACGATACGTTCTTGCAGCACGAATAGCAGTTGTCCGCTCCTCGATCCTTTCTGGGATACTGACGGCGCACCAAATTGCATATCTGTACGTAAAACTTACCTTAAAGATGCGGAACACGTTCGTCTTTATGAGCAGCTTTGCCGTCCCATTAGAATAACAATAATAATGACTCGCTTATTAAGCCCCTTCGGAAAACAGACAATTGTCTGCTATTAACCTCAAGATGCCTAACCGGGAGAATTGTGAGGGTTCTATTAACATACTTACATGTGTTTCCAGACTTTGAAAAATACCATTCTCTTTTTGCATCACAGTTTATATTTCAAATGAAAATATTAAAATTCAAACAAATTAGCAATCATTATGTAAAATTAACTTGTAAATCTACAAGTTAAAAGAAATTGTAACAGGTGAAAATATCACGCATATATTCTAGTCGTGATTCAAGTCACGTTTAGCGAAAGAGTCTCGAAAAACTCGCAGATCATATAATGAGAACGCACGCACGCGTCTTACTTCCGTACAGGAAAAACGCTCTAGATGCATTACAATACGATCGCGGGGGAGGGGGGGAGAAGTGGACAATATGCGCTGGTCATACTGATCGATCTGGAGAAATTCGCAGTGCCATTTTATCCCGGAAACATTGCAACGGGTTGCTTGCAACCGCGGTACCGTTTTGCGCGACTAACCGGACAAGTGTACCGATCGACGTGAGTTGCAGCAAAGAAAATTCAAGTATCTCCGTCGAAGTATGCGTACGTTAATCCGTTTTTTTTTTACGTCTAATTAATGAATATTGACCACTGAATAAATTAAGATAATCGTAGACGTTAAGGGATAAAATGAAGAGAGTATAAAATTATGGTAATCATTTTCTAATAAAGTTTTTCAACACGTTCTTCAATTAGTTTCTGACACGCAACATAAATTTCAGGTATTCGCACTGATCGATATCTTTACACGCATAGTAGTTTTGCCGTTAATGTTATGACATTATTGGAGGATATAATTTATCGGAGGAATGTCATTTGATATTACCTTGGTGACGGAACCGTTATTTTTCCTGCAAAACACACGAATGATCTTTGTACGCAGAATTTGTGCGGATAATAATAATAATTTATGCATAGTGCATAATTCTTATAATGTTTGCACTTTCTTTTGCTTTCTCTTATTTTTGAAATACAGCATTTATTTGAGAATGTTAAAGTTAATTTGTATCTCCATGAAAAAAAGAACGTTATATTCTTCTGATATGATATGTTTAAAATCATACCGGAAAAAGAGACTCGATAGCAATTGTTACCTTTCTCTCTGTTATCGAAAATGTTAGTTTACCGATCGCTCGACGAAAGAGAAACATTTTGTACACACAGAAAAATATCATTGCTGAAAAAAGTGATTACTAAATTAATATTTCTCTTTTTATATAAGTAACTTTAATTTTAACAGAAAATATTTTCTAATGATAATTTTCAAATATACTTGTTACAAATTTGAGAACAACTCATTATTATGTATTCAAAATAAAAATGTATTTTCTTTTGAAGACTATTACAAAATTGATCAAAGAAGTTTTAATTTAAGACTTTACGTAATAAGCACGTCGAATTAATTTTAATTTAATAATTTTGATTGAAGTATTAAACTTACCAGGAAGAATTCAGAATATATTTTAAATAAATTTGACGCTTGTGATGAACTTGTAATAAACTTACGAATATATGAATTTTTGAAGTGCTTGAAACAAGTAATTATTACTTGCATACAGTAAGTATTTTTGTGTGTGTAGTGATGGGTCGTTTGGATGAACCGACGAACGGTCAAGTGCGCGCGGTAGAAACGTCGTTAATTATACTGGATAATAAAAATGAGACTTCCTGTCAGGACCGGGCATAAAACGCTTACCGACATTGTTACACAATTTACGACGAGAAAGCCGAAGACGCCTTGCCATAGGGGATTTTCACTTTAATTTCGCCACTGCGAGGAGGAGTCGTCCCGTAACGATCAGAGGCGTAATGCCAGACGAAGTGCAAGAACGGCCAAGTATTCACCTGCCGGGCGAATCTGTAATTTTATATACTCTTCTATTATATTAACGCAAAAATAAAAATCAAGACAAACACAAATTATCTTGATTACACGGACGGTAGTGCGGGAAATCCGAGACATCTCGTATAAAAAAAAACATGTTAAATATTATTATTATATTACTTAAGGAACGTCACGTGATAGAGCCGTTGAACTATATAGGAAAAAATGGATAATTTTATTAATTAAAGCAACATTTTTCTGTCTTTCCTTCTTTCTTACCGTATCAAGATGTATTCTTGGTTCCACGTGATAAGAGGATTATTTTTCTCTCGCACGAATTAATGTACTTTCGAGCAGGGCGCGAGATGCGACGAAGCGGCGCATCGCGGCTGACGGATCGCTAATTCGCGCCCTCGTCCGCGTGAACAGGCTTTCGCTCGGCTTTAGGTTTTAATTAACGAGCCGTGCTCTCACGGCAGATCCAGCAACTTCCTTGAGAACGATTCGCGGCATTGTCGACGGCGTGTTCGCCGTGTTTACTCTTCCCTTTCCTGTACTACGGCATCAACCATGTAACACCTTCGGCGCGGTCGCGAACGAGGAGCCACGAAGGTAGAGCACGATGATCTAACCGCGATACCACGAGGAGTGTAAGCACCTTGCAAGTCGAGAAGGATAATATCGTAGTATCGACCCTGTGCTTCCTTTACAGCAAGTATTTTTGGCAGCATCTGTTGAAAAAAAAAAACAATTAAAGAACTTGCTGCAATAATAGGTTTTGTTACAAATGGAGTAAATGAAAATTCTACTACATTGAAAAATGTACTAAATTTTAATTAATACTTGTTTGAATAGTATTAACTAAATATTTACTAAATGTATAACATTAATGTAAAACATATATTTATTTGGTACAAGATTACACAACATTAATTTTGTATTTAAGTATCATTTTTTTATTAGTAAATATTTATTGTAAATACATAGTTTAGTTGGTATTATTTAAATAAATATTAAAAATTCACAAATTTTTTTCAATGTAAATTTAAAGTAATAGAATAACTGTAGCTTAGCCGACTATTACAGCGAGTCTTTAAATTACTTTTTTCTGACGGATTCTACGGAAAATACTTACCGTAGAGAAACCGTCGAGACTACAATATTATTATATTTTGTAAAAACGGAATGAACTCTAAGGTTAAAGTGATGGATTAACTTCAGAGTTCATTCACTCCGTTTTTACAAAATGTGGGTTATCCCCTGATTGTAGCAAGCCTTCCAATTCTCCATTATATATAGATGAATTAATTATAGTCTCTAGAACATATAAAGTTCAGTAAGTGTCGTGAGTATACATATATATGCGTGTAAAATCTGTTTTAAGTTTAACAACATTAATCTTTGAAGAGAGAATACAAAATTACAGAGACTAAAGTGAGACCTACACGTATTCAAGTTGTAATAGATAAATGCCGAGAACATTTATTCCGTATATATCGCAGGCTTGTTGTTTTATGGAATAACGGTTTAACGAGACTTTAAGGAAAGTTCAGTACTGACGCTTATATGCTCCTTGCGTGAAAAACGCTGGCGGACTCCGTGATACGCGGACACGCTCGATTGCCGGCGTTATCGATATAAGTTAGCGAGCAAAACGGGAAGACGGGCCCGCGAGAGAGCACCAGATTTATTATTCTGGGAATTAATATGCGCATAAGAACGACGATGTACGACTGTTTACTGTAATAACTGCGGCGAGACGTGGTGTTAATTAAGGTAACGGTATGCACGCAAGTCCAGCCGATCGCGAGAAGGCAAGGTGTACAGTTAAATTGCAAGCGTAATAAATAAATATCTGTCTCTCGCCACGGACGAGAAATTATACTTTATCGCCTATGGGGGCACGACTGAGAGAGAGATGCCCGGTTTCACCAATCGCGGATAAATTCCGAACGGTTATTTGTCAAGGTGGTCACTTTTATTTCGTCGAAAGAGGAAATGAAAACAATATTTCTATACGAGATTTATCGCAGCTCGTTTCTACGTTTCTGTATTCGGTTAATACGAAGCGTTTTTTTGTTTACCGAGAAAGAATTTTTAGAATTACGTAATTGGCGCATTTGATCCTTTTAGTTCGCCGTTATACTCTTTAAAAAAAAAAAGAAACATTTATCCGTCGGTTGTTTAAAAGCGTCACATACATCACTCGCGGAGCCATAGATCAATCAATCGATCGATCACGCTTTCTCGACATCGGCTTGTTTGCAGCTCGCCGAATGTCGATCGTGTACTCGATTAATCTTCGTGCGTGAAACACGCTTTTTATACAAGTATATTGATATGGTCATTAAACAAATATAATATCGCAAGCAACTTTTGCGTTAGGCAAATATAATTTTTTTTATTATCGCGCAACCATTTTATTCAACTGTATTATGAATGAAAAAGATGTCTTGCACATTTCAGAAAAAGATACGCGCACGTTGCACAGTAAAACACATTTCGTATTTGTGTTGGAAACGATCAACTCGAGTCCTTGTGTTTTCCGTTGAATTTTTTGACGTAGACAAATGTTGATTTAATATAATGTGATTATGTTATTTAAATGGTTTATGTTAAATTGATATTGACATTTCTTAACATAAAAATAATGTGTTTTAAAAGGTAAATTCTACGATGTATGAATAAAATATATGTTGCTTTACATACCATACATATCATAAATGTTAATTTTACTGAAAAAAAATATGCTTCTACTGTTTGTTTACAAACTGTGTCTTTATTATCTTTTTCGTTATCTTCTTAGATGTTTTTGTTCTTCTAACATATTCATCTTATGTTCAATTAACATAAATTTATAAGTGGATCGTTTGAAATACGTATATAAAATATGTTAAATTTAACAAATTTTTGCTGTTTTATTTCGAAACAAAATTCGCAAGAAACTCTAACAGCAAGTCGTATTCTAAATTGTCCCGTATTGTTCCCAGACCTTTCTCCGAGAGGAAATACCGGTCAATTTTCGTTTCGGCGAGAGATAATCGCGGCGCGTTCTCTTGGGAGAGAGAAGAGAGAGAATGTCGTGTGCCGTGAATGGAGGGAAAACGGAAGGCAACGAAAAGGCGGAAAGAAAAGCTGCGCGGCGACTTTCGAATGTCGCGAAAACGATTCGTTGCTTGGTTGGTCGGCCCATTACGACTTTTGTGAGAGATGCACCAGCGAGATGTATCGCCACAGGGGAAGAGACGTAATAAAAACGAGCGAACGGCTTTAATGTTTCTCGATTATTAACTCGCGATTGCTCGCGCAACGAATGCAAATGTCGAGGCATAATTTATTACCGATTGAAAATCGTCTTTTAATTAATAATGGATATAATCATAAGTTTCGTGAAGCAAAATAAGTACTTTTATCTTTCATCTAATATTTAGAATATATATTTCATTAGAAAAGGAAGTTGTATTTTTTAATGGTCGCGACCTGTTGGAAGCTTTCTTTCTTTTTTCACTTTTCTGATCGGATTTTTAAATATTTTTAGATCTATATGGAATGGTCTAAAAATAATTCTATACGAATTTTAAATTTTCCAGTTATATAAAGTTCTTTATCGAATCCGCAGATTAAAGCTAAATCTTACGTTGACATGCAAACAATGGCGTAATTTTTTGCAAATATTTGCGTGACGCGAACGTTTGCATGTCAGTTAGTTGCCGAAATCGAGACGCGTTTTTCTGCGGAACATTTGCGAGTATTTTTGCTTTTAATTTTTTTATACTTGCTGGTCGTCAACAACCGCTCTTTTAGCTCAAAATGGCCTCCGGTCATCGGTGATCTGGGTCACAATTAAGAGGAAAGCCTTGCAGTGTCGATACTATTAAGGCTTAATCGAACCGGCTAAAAGACTTTCTCGTCGGCCAAACGAATTACTTTCTGGACGTGAATAAGCACGATGCGTGCGTGTGAAATACCTGCAAACTAATGAAGAAGTATCCAACTGAAAAAAATATTACGAGACAAAAATAATATCGAATATAATCGTGATGAGAAAGTTACTATTATAAGAATTATGGCTTATTTTGCTGGAAGCAATGATTAATCAAGTTTTAATGACATTGATAAATAATGTCTTTTTTACTGAAGTAACTATCGAGACACGTCTCGATTTCTTTCTAATTGCTTAATATATTCTTATTTCAAATAATTGTTTGTCGCAAAAAATATTTTTAATATGATCAAATTTTATTTTTGTCATTTTTGTTTTGCAACCCTTAAAACAATTATCTTTTTTGAGTTATGACAATTTAGATAATTTTTTTAAAACCATCCTTTTTTTAAGTTGTGATGATTTTGACAATTTTTTCTGAAGTTCGTTCTCGATCTTTTGATAATTGATAGGATGTTTATTTAGCTCATGATGATAACTCGAAAATTACGTTTTCCGACAATGAATAGTGATCAGTTTGAAAGTAAGACAACGATGTTTATTTTAAATTCGCCAAGATTGAGCTTAAATCTTTCAATCAATCGTGAAAGAAATATGAAGAATGTAAATCGCTTAATCTTTCTTTGAGGTCGACGTTCGTAATGCAGGCCCTTGCGAACGTAATGCAGTCGCCAGTCGCGGTTTGTGGCACGCGTTGCGGCCTCGCTTGGAAAGTTCTTGCCACGCGAGAACCGCGTGTGAACGTACGAGCGGTCACTCACACGCGCCCGGCGCCCCCCGTCACTCACTCAAGCATCCGTCTACGCGCGTTTCGTTTCAACTAGCTTCCGTTCTCGGAAGGAACTGGACCGGCTCTGGTTCCGGTGAAACCTCTCCCGCCACCATCCCCCCGTCCCGCCCCTCATTTTTTTTCTACATCTCCGGAGCGGATATTTGTTCCTCTCAATTTGTATCGTACAGTGATCTCTACATATCGGTATCTCAGGTATATCAATAACAGGAAAAGATTTTTTTAAATCGTCAACTTTTTAGTCTGCACAAAATTAATATGTACAGGGTTAATCGAATGAAAGTGTATCGTTATTTGTGCGCACGAGAAAGTTTTCTAATTACGATTTTTATGTAATAGTCTACTTTTTTTTATATAAAATATTATACGGTTTTATTATCTTAGAATGAGTTCTTAGATTTTGCAAGGTGCGTGTCCATCCGGTCGCCAGCAGGAAAACAGATTAGAGAACATTGGAGACTAATGATGTTGAAGCTGAGCGTAGCACGCAACTTGGCGTGTCACCTAAGTCGAATTCGAGATACTTAATGAGAATCGAAGTTTCGATCGGTGGATTTAATTATTGATATATCAGAATAGAATAGCAATTTTTTCGAGATAAATTATAACTTTGATAATTTGTGTGATTGATCCAAAACTTAAGATACAATGTTTTAAAAAATACATGAGCGTGGATTTAAAACTCCTTGTGTTTATATTGTCACTATTACGGTATGGATTCAAAACCTATGATGTTAAAATCTACACCATGTTGATGTTAGTATTACTAAAGCCTAGTTTTTACTGATTAATTGATGGTTAGATTCAACCTGATGATAATGCAAAAATTGTATTTTTCTATCAATGGTTAATCACTAAACTGATGATTTTGTAGTGAATTTATTAAATCGTTAATTTAATGACTAATCGTAACTAGAAAAACACAATGTTTACATTACCATTAAGTTAAGTGGGATTAAGTCTAAACCACAAGTTAGCCGCAGTTAATAAAAAAAAACCAGATCTAACACGATAAAAATTATGTATACACAGCGTGCTGTTAAATCCACACCATCCATATCTTTTAATGTGCCTTCATTGAATGAAGCTAACGGAACAAAACAATTCTCTATTCTCGACAAACATTCGTCTCGCAAAATGTAGGTATTTCTTCGTTCGGAATTGCTGGGACTATTCGCGATTTGGCACGTACATTGCTCCAATACGTAACGATATTTCTTGCGCGTTGTCAGATCGAATCAACCGTTATTCAATACAACGAACGTCGATAGTGAGGACGCTGCCCGCGCAAACGCGATTAACGGCACGCCGCACGTTGGTTCTCCCGATACGCCGTATTTCATTATCATCGGATTAGATCCGTTAAAATTATTTACGCCTAGCACAATGGTCACGCGAGGCGCTCTAGGTGAGGTGCAACTGCACCGCGGCATAATTCCGCACGTCGGATTACAGCACGTTTCTCGCGGTGCGGTGCGGTGCGTTGTAGTGCACCGAAAGATTGCGGCGGGGCTACGCGAATAAAGTTGTCGCGAAGTTTACGGTGCGAGTGGAGGGTAGGTGCGGCGTGAGAGAACGCTTAATCCCCGTGCGACATGTAAATGTTCATAATGCCAATTAATAATTCCGCCCGGATTATCCGCATTAATATCAATGACGTCGCGTTACGTAACGGTTCGCCCACGGCGAGAGGAAAAAAAGCCCTTTACCGATGTAATGTATTAAGGGATTTAACGCATTCGCTTGCTGGCGGACAGATGCGTCCACACACCGACTTAACTAACCCTTTGCAAACTATTTTTCCTTCGAAAATTCATGTGTCGAAGAGTATATCGTATTTCGTAGGTAAGCTGCGATCTTTTAGGGATTGAATTTTTTGTATAATGTGCGAATGTATAATTTAACTTTACTGCACTGATATGCGAGAAGAAAAATGTTCTGGTTGCAAGAAAAGTACAAAAACGAATTCTGACCGTATGAATCAGAATTTTAATTATCGTAATTGAATTTCTGATTACCTCGATTAGAATGTTTTCTGGATACAAATTTAAAAATAATTTTGTTGGTACAATAAAATAACGTTAGAGAAACTAAAAAATGACAAGCAAAAAATGTTAATATTCTGGCAACTAATTTGAATTTTCAACAAAATTATTTTGACAATCTAAAACAAAATTTTGGACCTTTCAGTAGAATCATCTCCTTTCTGTGTACCTTTCTATTGAATCCACCAGAATTCCAGACTTTTTGTAGTGTACAAACTGAATGTTTCTTATGCAATCGTGCGTATGAGTGTAATATGCTATCAAGAATGATTATTGATGTAGCTGTTTTACACGACTATTTTGCAGCTTTCTTTCGCGATAAAGATCAGAAAGGTAATTTTCAGGTCATAGTCGAGTCATTTTGTAAGTTTGCAGCTATAATCGAGTTAGATTCATCATACGGAGTCTATAGCATTCCAATGTGGAATGCGAAGATTCAAAGACAGATTACGAAGACGCAATGTTTTTATCGTGAAAATTGCATCCTAAGTGGCTGCGTGAAACATGTGGCATCTGAAAATATACGCGTTCGCGCTTTCTCTATCCGGCGGGCAGGTATGTAAAAGTCAAGGCTGTTCGCGGCCGTGGGTGTCCTTGCGACAAATACATCCACTTTGAAAGCGGAGTGGCGGAAAAGATCACGAGTGGTGTGGCAGCTTTTACGGTTGCGGTTTGCCTCTCTCGCACGAAAATCTGGCGGAATCGAATTGAGAGAACGATCACTTTGCGGCGAAACGGAAAGAGAGAGAGAGAGAGAGGGAGAGGGAGAG
>NW_017296059.1:2814645-2857752 GCF_001594075.2 Trachymyrmex cornetzi
AGAGAGAGAGAGAGAGAGAGAGAGAGAGAGACGTAGAACCTGTTCCACACAATATTATTATGAATCTAACTGCAGCAATCAAAGCATTCAACAATAATCTTTTCTATAAGAACTTGTAAAATTAAATAAATTTAAATAAAAAGAAAACGTAACAATACTTTCGGTATTAATCCTTTGGTGCTATTTTATATGTTTTGTCACGTATACGTACTGATATTGTATAAAAATATCGTATGAAAATGAACATATTATGGTAGATTTTTTATCGAAATACCAGATATTAAGGAATATAACGGTAAGCAAGAGTATCATTATTAATAAAAATATCTTTATCAATAAAAAAGCTATAGCATATATAAAATAAAAGAAACAATTGGATATACTGTACTCAGTGGCATTAAAGGGTTAAAATATATAATTTATTATAAAGTCGGCTAGTGAGAGTACGATATAATACAAAGTTTTATATATACATTTCATACTTAAGTTAAACAGTAAAATCACGTTTTCGAATTTTGTCTATATTTTGAGTCATCAGAGAAAATTTTTTTAATTTCATCTTGGTAAAATTATTACTCCGATATCAATCCTAATCTTTCATGATGAGAAATGCAAAGACTAAATCGAAATGGTAAATGAATAATCAAAAGGAATAAAAGCGTAAGAGTTCCTTCAGAGATAAAATAAAAATTTGCAGTCATGTTGGATCGAAAGATAAAATTGTAAACAAGTCTGACGAATCAGAAATAAAAATTCGTTTACAATTTTATCTCTCGACTTGTCTAACATGATTATGGATTTTTTATTTTATTCATGAAGAAATTCACTCTTATGCCATTCCTAATCTTTGAAAAATACAGTTTTAAACTAGTTTTTATTTCTAATTTCCGTTCGACTTGTTTAACATGATTCCAGATTTTTATTTTTATTTTATTTCTAAAGGAATTTGTAACTTTTACTGTCAGTTCTTGTTGGCCGTACTCTCACTAAATATAAATCTAATCTTCTCATATTACATAACTTTCAAATTTAATTTATTTCATTAAGAATGTAAAAATTGAATCTGGAATTAAATAATCTTATATATTTTTTATCAGCTTTAAAATTAATTTTGTTGGTTTTCTAAGAAAGTGACTTATAGACGAATTAAATTTTCGGCTGACCCGTGACTTTCATTTGATACTCTTAAGGCGTATTATCTTGTAATTTATAACAGTACTAGGGATCATTTTACCGCCGCAACGATAGCTCGTCGTGTCTCTGTTACACCAAGAGCGAGAGATGCTCTTCCCTGTCGAGCCTGGTGACAACGTAAGAGTCTCGTGCTCAGTAACCATATGGCGCGGAGCAGTAACAGAATATCCGGACGCTTATGCACGCGCATAAATAAGACAGCCGAGTGGACTAGCGAAGGCGTGCAAATTCGCACAATATGCGTGACGCATGACGCGCTTCCTCATAACTGTAAAGAAGAGGTATGGATAACGCGTGAGTCTCTGGACATTAATGCCCTCATGACGGTTGCCCGCTAGAGTAATTGTCTAGGCTCTCTGCAAAGCCATCAAGGAGATTCCGAGTCCTTGGCGTCTACCATTGTTTCTTCATCCAAGTCCATCTGCCGTTTTAATCGCTTCTAATTTGTAATAGAAAATACGATGATTGAAAATATGAGAATTGAAAAGTTGTTTAATTTTTAGCAAAAATTACATAATAGACATCATATAATACGTAGTTTTAATATTTCTAAGAATTCTAAGTAAGACGCAATAATATTGGAAAGTTATGCACGTACAGGTGAGACGTATGTCAAATTATCAAGAGATCTAAGCTCTGATCGGCCAGTTTAAACTACAGGTTTCTTCTGTCGCTGAAAAAAAAAAAGTTTAAAGGCTAATGATCAAGACAGCTTCATGTACCGGTGTATAAATCCGCGAGGCTCCGCTCGTTTGCTGAGTACACATGACGAGTATTCGAGCCGTGTCCGAGGTGTAACGCGATAGAAATCCATGAAGTACCTACACAGGTGTGCGAACTCGGACGCGTATCTCTTCCTTCCCTCCTCTCCGTCTTTTTCGCAACGAATGATTTCTCTGTCTCTGTCTCTCTCGCTATTCGTTCACTACTTTCCGCGGGTAAAAGCAATATCCGCTCGTTCGAGAAATTATCCATTAATATCTATGAAGGACATCGAAGGATCTTTGCGACGATGAAGTGTGTGAAGTAAGTAATTTGCAATCTAGGAAGAAAAACATACATGTATATTTATTTTAATACGATGAAGTGCGAAGTAAGTTAATTTGCAATCTAGGAAGAAAGGTACACATAGATACGTACAATTATTTTATCTTTTTTTTTATTTTTATCAAATTATATGGTAATCTAGGTAATTTTTGAAATTTTATTTGCACAGTTATTTGTACTTTTGCAAAACTTAAATCGTAGTAATTCGTCTAGAATTTATATTAGCTTGGAGAATTGAAAATTATGGCACATTTTTACAAAAGACTAAGTAACCTCTAATTTTACTTCTAATTATATATATTTTATTTAAATATTCAGATGAAAACGATCGTGATCTAATTTTATCTTTTAAATAGATGTTAGAAAGACACACATATATGTATATTTGTTTGATCTCTTATTTTTGCCAATTTATATGATAATCTCTACCAAGATGTGGTTTAAGATAACACTTGTATCTTTACTTTTACGAATTATCTCGTAATCTTGATTAGCCGATCAGCCGAGATCTCATATACTGCGTATTTGTATGATTTCTTCTTAACTTTCGACTACAATAACGAGTCATTGTGATCCAAAGTAATAATTTTTGAACGGTTCTACGATCTATAGGATTAGTACTGTGTGTTTCTAAATAGGTAGATAAAAAAAGCTAAATATTTTCCTCCATCAATCGCCGTAAGGCGGAGGTTCCCTTACATTCTGTACTTTGAATAGGGCGCTTGGATAGCTTAATGTAGCTTTCATAGCTGTAGTTGAGAGTTAATAAGATCGCTATGATTCATCATCATCAAACATCAATTCGAGGGATTGTGTCGAATCGAAAGGACCTTCTGTTTATCCGACGTTGAATTACCGTGGCATTCATACTCGAGCGATTAGATCGTGATTACGCAAAGGCCGGGGTAAGGATACGATCGAGCGATGATCCTTTTCATCTGAAATAAGTGGAAACGACGGCGTGAAAGTAAGTAGGCGCGCGGCGGTACCGCATCGGGGACCCCGCTGCCGATTATTGGTTACTCGTAGCAATAACCGCGGCGGAACGCTGAAAAGTACGCGAACGAGCGCGGCCGCTCTGGCGGAACCGGGGCAATAAATAAACGGCCAGATCGGCGCAATTATGTGGCAGATTAACATCTATGACCACGGTGTACAGTTACGGCGCGGGTTCGCCGCGTGCACGCGCGCGCATGGCAGTCACGAGATACAAATGCACCGCGTGCAGTGGCGTGCACGTACATACAACGCTCGATGCGCCGCGCGTGCATCACGTATAGGTCGGCCGCACTACCGTGCACCATCGAGAAAACGAGCGGCCCGTTGCTACCACGGATACCTTGGGTATAGATGGACGGAACCAAAGTCTAGAGTCAGAATGGCTGCTACGTAGACAAGGAAAGAGAATTGAGAAATTAAACTAGGGAGCTTGGAGATACTAATTGGAGATAGGCCGCACTACTTTAAATTATTCCTCGACGAAATAGCATTTGATAATTGGCAGCAAATTGAAACGGCGCTCTTATTTCATTGCGGCAGTTTGCGGATTATGAGCTCTGTAACGAATGTTAAACTGTGCACTCGGAGAAAAACATAGTGGTTATAATATAACAACTATAAAAATGCACTCTAATAAAAATATAGTGATTACAGCAAATATAATATAAAAGTGACGATTATACGAGTTTTTTAAGTACACAAAGAATCATAGGAATGAATATGTTTGATTAAGTAAATTTCGATGGAAATAAATAGAAATTCTGATTATTATGTTGTTTATGTTTTATTAAACAGTCTTATTATATGTAGACATATTAACATTTCAGGTTAATTCAGTTTCTTTTTCAGTGTAGAATTAATGTACATAATTGAATAAAATAATATACAAGTATAATTGAATACACTATTTTATAGTCACAATAGCTATAAAATAGCTTAATCAACTATATATGTACATTAATTTATATAATACATATAATTACATACAATTAATACGTATAAAACTCGTGTAGTTGTTGCCTTTATAATTACCATTCCTATGTGATCAGGCTTTCGCCAAGGATAAATGATCTTCGGATTGGTCAAAGAATCATTGTATGAAAGTAAGCGCAATGGTTCCGGTACGTCTCTTACGGCGCCACGGCGCAATGCAAATGTCGTTCTATCGTGTTACATAAAATTGTAGGATTCTATTAATTATCCGTCGTGCGTCGTGCGAGGCGAAAGTCCGGCCGATCGCGAAGAGGGACGCTGTAACTCCTGAACGAACGGTCCGTTACCAAAGTTACTCGGCGACGTTGCTTTCACTTTTTAACGATGCGATGAACAGCCGACCCACGCGGCACGACCGTGGGTGCAGAAACGGAACGCCCGCGTTCGCGCGCCGCTCCGGCCGCGAGGATGGCTTTTGCATGAAATACCACTCGGTTTCCTGCTAGAGGTAGACTTCTCGAGGTGTTAGTGCTGTTGCCGCTTGAAGTCACCACTCCGTGTCCGCGCGATGAACATTTTCTTTGATTACGAGAGGCCGACTTCCGGTCCGCGACCGATCGCCGCGAATTGCGGTGCGATCATTAAAAAATTACTGTTTAATTACTGTAAAGTTTCGCTTCATATGCGTACTGCGTGTTACGTGCACGGTATGAAAATGATGAATTGCATAATCTCTTGCTAATTTAATCGGTTGAATTTAAGTGAAGAATGAAATTCAAAATCAGAAATAATTTCTTTCGTTGAGAGTGATATAATGTTTCATAATTATATTATCTGTTATACACACATTCAATGAGATATTTTATAATTACACGGAAAGAATGATATCTTGCTCAAGTATTAAAAAATTTAATTAGGTACAGATCTGAAAATAATTTCGTTTGCCCAAATTTCTAACATGGTGACCAATGTTGCAAAAAGTATTGGCATTCTAGTTTGAGCGTTCTACATAATTATTTTAATATTCAACAAAATTACAGTAAATCAGATATATTTGTTATAAATATATACATTCTTCAGCCAGTGTGAAGTTGGCACCCCATTTTGAAAAAATTGATATTTTATACACAAGTTCCGTTTGCACCCACGATAGTTCTACAGTTGCTGCTAAGTTTTAACTTTAATAGTTCCGCTGATTTAGCTAAAAAAAAAAAAAAAAAATTTTAGCTATATCAGCGGAACTATTGTTAACATTTAGCAGGAACTGTAGAACTATTGTGGGTGCAAACGGAACTGTGTATAAAATATCGATTTTTCCAAAACGGGGTGCCAACTTCACACCGGCCATTCTTCATCGAAAGAAATAAAAACGAACCAAGTTAATTTAATCAAATAAACAATCTCTTTTCTTAGCGTAGCTAAATTTTTAGGTACTTCAGCAAAACGACTTTTTCTGTGTATCATACATATTCTTTATATTTTATTATTATCATTTAATACTATCCTATTCGATTATTTATACGATATTGATAGTTCTGTACTTTTACGCGTGTAAAGTTCGTATTACATCGTGCCGAGTGGATGTAAGCAGATATTAATTGACTAATAAAATCAAGTAGCCTGTGAATTATCTTTGATCCGACGATGCAGGAAGAGGTCAAACTGAATCTAGTACGGAACGTAATTCGTGGTCGCAAGTGGTGGAATCCACGGCGATTTGTCATACGGTGGATGAGACGACGGAGACACGCGTCGCGATGAGTGTCCGTGCGAAATTACACGCTCCACCACACACGGTCGGCTAGTATATCGAGCTTTTTCATACTTGGCGCGAAACTGACCGTGTATCCACTTCGCATGCACGAATGTAGAAACGATAAATCTCGCAGAGATTAATATCTCTCCTTGCTTCCTAGAATAGCTTAAAAATTATAAAGAAAATAAATGATAGCAATTAGCATTTTTAAGTCTTTAGGCAACGGTTCTTGGGTTTATTTTTGGGTGTATTTTTTGTTATCATTAATACAGATATATTAAAGTGTAATTAACAGGATTTTGCTTTTTGATTTTCCTACTTGCTTTAATTTTCTGTCTGTAATCTGAGTCTTTTTCGTCTGGCTTAGGTTTTTTATTATTCTAAACTTTCAAAAATATGAAAGAATTCAGAGTTACTTTTCAACATCTCTATTATGTTACCAAATAGTTTTTTAACTTAATTATTAAAACCCTTATTTAATAAAAATTGAATCGATCGATATTTGAATTAATATTTATATGAGAGCGTGATACACTCTCGGTTTTTCCGTGAGAAATAATTAGATCTCTATCATACGTATATTTATCCTTATACATATTCTAACCTTTTTGTATGTGACAACTTTGACTTTGATTTAAAAGGAGAGAATAATACGGATGATGTTCGATAAAACAGAAGAGGCCCGTTTAATCGGTTACTTGAATTTTGCGAAAAAGTTTTACGAGTAATCGGCCAGTAATTTCATAGTTTCTTCGTTGTAATAAATATAGCCAGCGACATGCGAGACTCCTATCCTCAATCCAGCTTTTTAATAACTACCCCCTGTCCCCCTCCGCGCACTCCTGAGGATTCTAGAAGTTGCGCTACGTGCGTGAGATCGAGGAGGAAATCTTGCAGGAGATAGCCATTGTAATAAAGATCGCCGCGCGTTGTCTGGCCACGCTCGTGCACATCCCCCGTTTTTCATTGCAAGTAGTCTATACGATATCCACCCTTGCATGGGTCTCGGGGGGGGTCTTCATTTTTAATATCTTAAGTCCGGTTTGCATTTAAAACTTAAACTTGCACCTCTCCCTTATTAATTTATCTTTAGTTTCAGATCTCGAGATTTATATAATATCCTTCCCCGCATTACAAATATGTTCATACGCAATAGCGATGTTATTTAATTTTAATACAGTCCGGTAACTGTAATTCTACTTCTCTAATGTCTGTTTTTTACCAATGTAGTTAAATTTTAATCTCGGAGCAACTAACTCTTTGTCTTTTTTTTAGTTCTGATAATTAGATAAAGCTGAAGAGTAAGTTGTACTGAGATTAAAGTTAATCTATATTAACGAACGTAACAGTAACACAGTAAACATAGTAATTCAGAGCATTTAAAGCGTTATCATTTCAACATTCCTAGAACTTACTCGTACATATATCAATCAACTTCCATATGAAGTATTTACATTAGTTTAATTGGCGCTTATCAGTACACATAGGCGTTAAAAATTCACGTTACATTCACTATAAGGTTTTTACTATTTTTTAAAACACAGTTGTAGAAGATTATTTTTGTCGTACGACTTACTTTTCTTTTCCCATTAGCTGCCTCACGATTACCGAAAGCGATTCACGTTGGCCTTGTAGTTTAGGCGATGCTCTTTAAGAGCATATCGTAAGGCGTATGTTCCAACGACGAGCAGGGAATGAACATACGGGAAGAAGAAAGAGAGAAACAGATAATGGAAGGAAGAGGAAAACGCATTGTGCTAACTCGCAAATAATGAAAGCCGGGAGTGCAATATCCCGTGAATCCTACGCCCGCACGGGCACGGGCACGCGTGTAACGTGCGCGAGAACGGGAGCGGCGACGAGAAGCGGAAGGAGAGAAGAGGAGAAACTACACGGCGGGCAAAGAATAGCGGACTCGAGACGAGCGCCATACCCCGCCGCAAATAAGCCGTAATGCTTCCATCTAGCTTGGAGATGCAGTTTGTTTAAGGAATAATTTGTGAGGAAAACCTCAGAAATATCATCTCGGGATCGTGACGTAAAGAAAGACGGCGGAACGCTTGATGACGGTATCTACTTAAAATATTTCCAGATTTGATGTATTCAAGATTCTAATCAGGCATAATTATATCCGATTAATATTTAGTGATCAAGCAAAATTCATTTAATTCTCTTAGTAATTTCAGAATTCTTTTATTCAGAAATGAGATACACCGTCGAATGGAATTAGAGAAGAAAATTACGACGTTGACGATCGCGTCGTGGTACCAAATCGTAGAAATTATTGTGAATATTATAACTGTCTCTCGCAACCGCTCGGTTTCGCCGGCAAGATATGCGCGGAATGTCGATTTACCGCGAAATCGCGATTTCGTTCGCGCGCGAGCAAGAAGCCGGACGATAAAATCGCCGCAGCGATTTCTGCGGCACGCCCATCGACGGCAAGCCCAAGTCGTTCCAGTATCGGCCGCGGGATTGACACTAACGCGATCGTGGCAACTGCTTTTTTCTTCCACGCGGATTGGAAAGCGCGGGCGCGAGCGGTCACCCGTTTTCACCGCTATTACGCGTAAATAAAAGCACGCGAATGGTGACTAATGGCTCCTGGTACAGCGAGAACGGAACCCATTAGGAATTCATCATACAAATTTCACATCATCGGTATGTCAAGAATTTACCGTTACACTGTACAAAGATAAAATGCTTATTTTAATTTGAAGACGTTTAGTGGACTTTTTCAGACATACAAAAATGTTAAAATTAACATTTTATTTTTTGCAGTGTAGGGATTTTAACAAACGAATATTATTACTACAAATTATTTTGGACATAGCTCGGTTACATCGTTCGATTGAAATGCCATTGTGTTCTTAACTCTTTAAATTTCTTGAAAATTCACTATTAGAAAAGAGTTAAAAATTTGCACTCTTAAATAAGAGTATCAGATTTTCACTTTTTTGAAGTGAGTTCACACTTTTGGAGTAAAATCCATTCCAAAAAAGGAGTAAGATTTTTTTCTTATGGAATGAAAATCTGCCTCTTTTATTCAAGAGTGCAAATTTTTCCCTCTTTTTCAAAGGGTACTTCAACCCTTTTGGAGTGAGATTTCACTCCAAAAAATTTAGAGAATAATCCTCCGTCTGTAGTCATATTTTTACTTCCTTCATCTGCAATTTGTTTTTTTTTTCAGGTTTTTAAAAATAATTGGGAAAAAATGTAGAATTACTTTTTAACATGTATTATCGCGTCTTTCTTTATTTCGGAGAAATTTGAAAGTGAAATTTCGTTTATGCCAAAAAGATTCAGTTTGTAGACGAAGGATTAAATATGCGCGACTATATTCGGTGAACCACAGATTCATAAATCGCAGCGAAGGAATTTTTTAAGGAAATGCATATCGTTGACACACAAACACAATGACATGGCACATAGAAACGCGGATAACTGCTTTTAACAATTTTTTTTTGTCAGTTTATCATTCTAATTATTGAGAGAGATTTGTATGATATATGATGTGATTTGTATGATTGTATGATATATGACTTGAATAAGAAACACTTTCTAATTTTTTAATTTAAAAGTTTTGTTATCAAATTTGGTTATTCTCTCTCAGTGATTTTTTTTCAAACGCATCTAATAAGAAGTTTGTATATTTCATAAACAATTTCGCGGACCGAAAATTAATCATATAGTTATTTTTGCATATATTTCGCGGTATAAAATTGACGATCAACATTTACTATTTCCCGTCATTAATATTTAATTATTTTCAATTTCGAGACATAACGAAGAGGCTAATTAAACGGATGGAAAAGTCTGCGACTTTGTTCTTTCTTTCTTTCTTTGTTATCTTTGTAGAAACAGCTCATTATTATAACGGTTCTAGATATATTGCTGTGGGCCATTTCAGAATGGCGAAACCTATCCGCGAATTTCTAACCGAGCAATTCACTTCGATCTCACTTTTCTCTAAAGATTCTAACCGATAATTTTGTTAAATTCGAATCTTGATGTGTGTAAAATAGTATTGGAAATTGAAATTGTTGAAATGTCTTACCGTAAATGTGAAAATTATTTTCGTATTTACGACAACATAACATTTTAACAAGTTCAATTTCCGATGCTATTACATGCGAAAGTCTTTCTTTTATCATGCGTAAGTATGAAAATAATTTTCGTATTTATGTACGATAAGAGAAAAACTTTTGTAAATGTTATATTAATATAAATCTCTACATAAGCTTTCGCTTATATGTACACTAATCTTAGGTCTCTTAAAAAAAAAACATTAAATGCAAATAATATAGAATTGTACATTATTTAGACCTAAGAGTTATTATCCGAACTTTTCGATTTTATCAAGACTTAACTCCTTATGTAAAATATAGAAGGAATTAAGAACACGGAAAGAAGTGGATAGGCCGACGAATGTACGGTGATGACGTAGATACGAACAGGCTGGAAGTTGGAACGGGGGTTGGCGCGCTTACGGAACGATGCGTTGATACGCGGGACTGGGGGGAGCAAGCGAAAAGAAAAAGGATCGTTGGCCAACGCATCGGTGCACCGCGCGCACCGCGGTCGGTGTATTGAAACGAACGACTGAGTTCTCTGGTTACTAACTACGTCCCCACCCTTTTCCTCGCACAACCGCCGTCCCGTCCATTGGTCCGTCTCTATCTCTTTCTTCCTTCATTTATCCGAGCTCCGGACCCTGTCTCTCACCGCGCGCTCACGTCTTTCCTTCCGCATTCTGAAATTCCACGAGAGCAGGCGATGATTTCTAATGGCGGTGCGCTACGACGCCGCGCCGGCCGTGCTCCTTTCCGTTTTTCTCTGTCCGTTCTTCCTGCTCCTCCTCCTGCCGCGTCCGCGTCCTCCCCTACCGCTTCACCGAGAAAAGGAGCCTGGAGCACCTCCGGGCGCTCCGCTACTACCGCCCGCTCCTCCTCCACCTTCTTCTCCGCTCTACCGCACGTTCTTCCTGCTCCTCCTTCTGCCGCGTCCGCGTCCTCCCCTACCGCTTCACCGAGAAAAGGAGCCTGAAGCACCTCCGGGCGCTCCGCTACTACCGCCCGCTCCTCCTCCACCTTCTTCTCCGCTCTACCGCGTGAGGCGTGATCGCCGCTATTGATCCGCTATTGATCTCGTGATCCCCGCAGATTAATGTAACACGGTATAATTTCCTCGCCGGAATTTTTCGCGTCACGTGGGAACGTCTGGCAGCACTTTTTAGACGGCGCGCACGGTTACAAGACACGCTTGTGACCGCAAGGTTGCTTCGTGATTACTGATTCTTGAAGAAGACGCTCTAGATTAATTAACCGTATCTGCCGTTCAATAATATCTAATAATATTACGTGAAATGAGATTTTGTTTTAATCTTTCCAATTATCTTGCTAATTCCTTTTTAGCTTTTTTTTTTTTTTAACGCCATAGCTTCTTACAACGTGTGATACTGATTTCCAGAGACTTTTATAAAAAATATTATATGCTGCTCTTTTCAATTTAAAATTATTGTCCTTTTTCACACGTGTTCAATTTATCACTCGTCGAGTCTTGACTTGCAAGTTTCTTGACTTCCAAGACGGTCTAATCTACATTCCCGTCACGATCGGTTCGACCCTGTTATATCCGATTGTTACCGTGCATCGCGACGACCCAGGGAAGCCAATTGCAGCTTCGTACAATGCCTCCGCTCTTCGTTTGCAAACTGCGTAATCACGGCCGATTATAATAAGTATCGTATGGTGCGCGCATCTCCGAGAAAGTATGTCATTATTTTTTATGCGGTTTAAGCGCATAATCCTAGACTTTCTAGATTAAACCATTCCACCTGTCGTGGCGTGAGTCAAGGTCAATGTCGTTTATGATCACGACTGACCTTCGTCACTGTCGTTGTCCGATAGCTCGTGAAAGCCGCAGAAACGAGAGACCCGGTCGTCATTTAATTCCTTCACCCTCAACGGTGCCATATGGCTTCATTTTTCAATATCAAGTATAGCTACGTATACGTAGCTTATCTTAGGATGCATCACCGTTTCTCTTAATAAGAAATTATATGATGAATTTCAATTTAATTCATTTCTACTAGAAATTTATTTGTATGAATTTTAACTTTCGTATAACTTTCATCATACGTTGCATTTTCATTTATTTATTTTTTTTTTTCAAAACTAAAAGTAATAATGATACAAAAATTTGATAGAAAATATTTTGAGGAAGCTTACGAATTGACTCTTGTGAATTTAATGCTTGGAATAATAATGATACAAAATTTTAGAAAAGTAGAAAATAATTTTTTTTTAAAAGTTTACAAATTAACGCTTGTAAATTTAACACTTGTGAAGAGGAACGTTGGAAATGCATTGTTAAAGAATTGTACCCGCAGTGGAATCAATTTCTACCGAGACGAATCGATGCTTTTTGCGGCGCGGAGACAATACTTCATGGGAAGAATTAGCTAGGCTCGATTTCGTGAAGCCTCGTTTCTCCTTTCTCTCTGTGTCTCTCTATCTCTTTCCCGAGACCGCTTCACGGCGTTTTACACGGCGATAGTTTTCGCCGAACAGCCGCGTTATTACATGCTTAAAATCATTTTCTACCTTGGCACGTCCCTTACAGCGAATCTCGATGCTGCCCGAGGCGAATGCCTGGCATTCCAGGCCTTGCACTCGGCAGAAATTCTCCGGTCTCTCTTATCGAGTCCAAGGATGCAAGAGGAACGGGTGTTCGATGAGTTTCACTCTGGTGTGCTTTTGGGTCGGCCGACGTTTTCCCGTACGAAATAACGCACGATAATCGCACGATCCTTATCCCGTGCACTTTTTTTCGCAACTTCATCTCGTTCGCACTCGGTTCAGAGATTTTTAACGACGGAAATTACGACCCTCGTTTCTTTTTATTACAGTAACATTTTATTTGTTTTTCATTATCCGTAACTTTCGCAACTATATGCTAACGAATTCTGAATACTGAAAGTAAAGAGTTGCGTAAGGATTTGCAGAATTACTCCAAAACAAATCTTTTTGAATTTATACGTACTTTAAAGCAACTGCTCGATGCTTCACACGATTATGTAACTGCAAATTAATTGTACACAGTTGGACGATTTGCGTTAAATTTAAACACAAGATGAATATATTGGAAAATAACGTAAATATATAAAAAAATTGACAAAAATATAACACAATAAATAAATTGTGGAAATCTATTTTTTCGGTAAAATTAATTTGTAATATTAAATTAATATATTTTACCCATTACAAATACTAAATATTTTCTATTGTGTATTACAATCCGAACTGTATTGCAGACGAATGGATTCGAAATATTTCAGCACTAGTCTATAATTATCATACGTAACGATTTATCATTATTATGCATATCGAAAGTTGATTATATACGATAGATGGTATAATAGACGTAAAAGTGTGATATTACTCTACATCGGGTGTTGATGCACGCGATGATTTTATCGAGATTCTATCACGCACGAACCGCGAGCCTCGTCGCGAATCTCGGGATCATTAAAACGCACGCTCGACAGAAATTCTCCTTATCGAGCCCAAGGATGTCAGGAACGGCTGCCAGATGAGTTTCATTCGCGAGGCATCTGGGTCAACCGCATTCGCGCAAGTGCACCAACGGCGCGCCCATTCCATTTCCACCTGTGAGCGTGCGTTCCAACGAGTTTCGTAGATGCTTGAAAGCCGACGACGGATTTATTCCACGCCGGTACGTGCAACTCGTTACGGACAGGTAGCTCGTATGTATCCATACGAGTTATCAGATACAATTTATCGGAAAAAATATTTTTAAATCCATTATACGAAAAACAAAGTTCACAAGAATTAATTTGTAAGCTTTCACAAAACATTTTCTACTCTTCTAAATTTTTATCATTATTATTTCTATGAGAAGAAAAATTAATGAAAATAAATAATGTATGACAAAAGTAATCTACGAAAAATTCACACAGATAAATTTGTGTCGTTATTTGAGATTTTTCCGTATATTATTATCGAAATTAAGTGTGAAATATACATTTTATCTTTATCTAAATTTTTGAAATTTTGTTGAGAAAGTGAAGTTAATTATATTTTACTTAAATATTACAATTGTTTCGAATTGTCTTGGGTATATGTTACCTTAGGAATATTTGCAATTCTAATCTGTCCTTTTTGCTTCAATGTGCGCTTAGTATAAGATAGTAAAGATCATTTGATCTCGGAAAATATTCGGCTGTCGGATTGTTGCCTTTTTCTTCTTTTCAACCGGTCCATTGTTTGGCTGAAAAGTGGGCCGTGGGTACGCCTCGATGAATTTTCGCATATTCATGAAGGCGCGCGTATTGAGAAAGTAAAAACGCGGCTCGCGTTTTACGCACAGCAACGGAAAATTTAATCTCCGCGGGGCTTTCTCTCCATTTTATTGCCTAAACAGTGATTTTCATTCGTTGCGAGTGAAATCGCAATATTGTCAAAGTAATCGATTATATGTCTAGTATCACGATTACTCAGTGAAAGATGTGCAACACTTATCCGCCTGAATGCTCCTCGGCTACCTACCGTCTAGTATTACAAGCCTCTCGCAAATAGGAAGCAATTACAAGTCTCAAGTGGAAGTTTTATGAAAGCCCAGACGTTTGTAATAGCGCGCAACACATCGTGTTTTGCGTGCTGGTCTCGATGTAATCCCGCGACGAGACTCGCCAAAGAGAGACTGACGGCAGTATGCGGATCGAAACGATTTACCTCGATGTGAGAAACCGTGAAGAGGCGCGACCAAGAGTGCATCATGTAAACGGACTGCGCGATTTATTATCGTTATTATGACGCCCACTAGCATAGTTATTATAACAAAACGTTTTTGTGCTGCTAATTAGAGCTTATAATAACCGAGCATATCCAAGTAAAAACGATAGTTCTTGTCGGTTTTAATATTTGTGAAGTAGCATGGTTCTTTACAATTTATTATCGATACATATATATAGGTATAAAAAAAAAATATATATATATAAAAAGTATCTATAAGAGCTATATAAATTTATTTTCTTGTATGAATAATGTAAACGTTTCGACTCTCGATTTAAATCATTCTCTCAGTAGGTATACCTAAAATATGATAGTAAAAATTCCTTAAATATAAAGCGATTTTTATTATTATATTTGAATTTTATACACTCAGGATTCAAATTGAAGATCGACACGTTGATATTTATGCGTCATACGAAAATAAATTGATATCGTTACTAAACAGAGATTCGACGTAATGATAATTCGATATCTATATAGTAATTCTAAGGTTTCAAGGTAGAAGGACAAATAGAACTGAATACGTTACATCTCTTTTATTTTCAAACCGCAGAATTGCATCGGATATCTCAATTCTATCAGAATACAATCTCTAACTCTGCTATTGATACATCTAGTAGTAATAATCTAACAACATTGAAAGATATCCACCGATTGCGGGATGCGTGTATACTCGTCCCGCGCGACTACTTTGTTCACAAGAGATTCTCGATAAGTCTTCGCAGATGTTACATATATGCATGATATAGAGATATTTATCAGCTGCTTAAGCTTTGAATAACCCGTACTCTGTACAAGTCCTCTCTTATGACGGATACTACGGTTGCCTGTTACAATCAAGGCGGTCTGTCATAGGTATCAGCTGCAACGATTTGAGTAAACTGTCTCGGCGATCATCGCTGAACGTTAAATCGATTTGGATCCGCGTTGTCGGCGAAGACCAAAGAAAATTGCTTAAGCCGCATGGCGGAAAAAGCGAGGCATAGGAGATGCACGTTCGATTTTTTAACACCGTCACTTCGCGACGTCGCGGTTCCCCGTCTCGCTGACTGTTGCAAACCAATGGTTCTTGAACCCACAATCTGCAAAGCTCCAAGAGCTGCATTAAGATTTTATATATTCATTCTCGATCAAGTCATTCCATATATTCGGCTTGTACAAGTTTATATCACGAAAATGAGCTATTTTAATTTTTTCTCTCTCCCATTCTTTTATAGAAGCACTCGCTAAAACGAATTATAAAAATCAGTTGTCGTTTATTTTTTATATCATTATTTAGGCACGTCTTTAAATTAATACAAATTAATTATTATTGAATAGAGTTTATCCTTGTAAAGAAATATAATGCATTACTTATTTTACATTTAATAAACTTAAAACATAACATTTTTGTTTTTCGGCAATTCTCTCTTTTTCAAGGCGACCTCATGCGATTTACATTTATCGTCTTTTTATGTAGAATAATAGGGAGTTTTTGCAATACCGTTTATCCAGATACGGTGAACTAAGGTCACGCGTTCTTCTTAACAACTAATTAAGAAAAAGATAATGTGACTTTAACGTTCACCGTATCTGGATCCACGTTATTGCAAAAACTCCCTATTATTTTTGAAAAAGATGAAGAGTCACTGCTTTAACATCGATCAATCGTTTTGATCCCAGAACTACCTGTGTCCGGCGTTATTACATAACGGCGTAAGTACCGTGTCCTTTCGCAAACACCGTTTTGGACCGCCAAAGGTATCGATCGATTCGACACGCACCTGTCACGTTGAGCGGAAAAGGAAACGTAGCGGTGAGCCAACAATTGCCGAAATGTAGCGGAACGTTCGGTTGAAAACTTGAGATCGGATCGATATACTGTTATATTTGAGGACTCTCGAAATCAAACGATCAGTATTCGATCAAGATACATTTATTCGCTTTTTATCACTTACTGTGACTTAAAAAAGCAATATATATTTTATATTTATTTCATTTTGTATCAATATTAGATCACTGAAAAAAAATGTTTTATGAAAAAATTAAACCAATTAAACATATTAATAAGAATGACAGTTTAGGAAAATCAAACAGAATTTCTGGTTATTACAACCCCTCAACATATCGATGCGATATTGGTTTAATCAAAATACTTTTTTCAGTGGAAGATTACAAAAATTACTTTTATTAACTTTTCGCAAGCAATGGAATTTTTAAAAGCATCATTGATATTTTGATTGTGAATTTTGGTAGATAAATTTAAATCTAACCCCTTATTGTTGATGGAAAAATTAAAAAACCATACTTATGAAAGGCTAATTATATGCTGAGGATGAAGATAAATTTTCATATGCTAGATATTTTAAATTTAATGAAAAAGATCGAATCTATGTGTTTATCGTGCAAGAATTTGTGACAGCAAGAATTTTTCTGTGATATATTATATGCATCCGTTCTTGTGCGAATGACGATCTGTTTAAAGTAGATACTTCGACTGCAGCGGGTTTATTTACGTCACAGTGGCTGCACCAAGGGGGATTAAATCGAGAAATACATGCAATGACCACGTCCATTCGGCTCTCCCGACGATGGAGTTACAACTGCCATAATGACCATTATTACGTTCACGCGACTCCGCTAATCGTGGCCGGAGCGAGAGAGTTACGGGAGTAAAGAAAGAGAGTTAAGGAAGCACGAAAAAGATCGCCACTGCAAAACTATAATTATGTGTATCGGATTTTACGATCATAACGGGGACGCGGTATATGCCGCACGGGCGCGCGCATCTCGGATTGCCGATTATTACCATATTTGCTGTGACACGACGACGATAATAACGAACGCTAAATGAACGTCGTCGTCGCAACGGACTCGAAATAATTTCATTTCGAGTCCCCGGTCCTAATTGGACTCTCTCTGTTCTCGTTTCATCATGACAACTCGGTGTTTCTCGTTTACTTTTTGCTCATTTTAATACAACACACACGGTAAAAAATATTATCTATTTATGTTAATTTATTAACATTTATACATATTTATTATACATTATATATTAACAATGATGTTAAAACGAATCCTTGTTAACATTTTTATGTTGTGAATTTTTAACATATTCGAGTGGTAATTTAACATAATGTGATTATGTTATTTGAATATTTTGTGTTAAATTAAAATTTAACATTTGTCAGTGTTAAAATAACACAATTTAAC
The DNA here is from genome assembly GCF_001594075.2 of Trachymyrmex cornetzi. NCBI lineage: Eukaryota > Metazoa > Arthropoda > Insecta > Hymenoptera > Formicidae > Trachymyrmex > Trachymyrmex cornetzi. Next base: position 2,832,583 of record NW_017296059.1, read on the forward strand.
AGAGAAAAATGTAAAGTAATATACGCTAGATTTCTAGTAAAATAATTTTATGGAATTTTGATAGATACATACATAGGGATAAGCGTTCACATAAAATTTACTTTACTTTTCTGAAAATGAGAGATTGTCATACAAAGCTACATAGTACAGTACTTTTTACATTTTGTAAAGTAAATTTTGAGAGACGTTTGTTCTTACAGCTTGAGAATAGTATGATTTACTTTACTGTAAGATAATAATTACTTGAATGGATTTATAATTATAACGTATTTTTTACTTTATATTTCCGATATCTTTACCTTTAGGCAAGTAAAATTTGTCATAAATTCGGTAAAAATAACCAGAAAATTTTTATAGTCTTGTAAGGTAAAAATTACTCAACTATTTCTCTCCGTGTGAAAGATTAAGAATAAAGGATGCGCTCTCTCCCAAGAGCTCTTCCTTTATCTTAATTTTTCTTCGCTTATGTATTGTGCGTCTCACCTCTCGAGATAACGGTGCACAACGCATCGCGTAGATATATTCATGCTCGTCGTTAATTCTTCGCCGAGAATTTTTTTCTAATCGAAAATTTCATCACCACTCTATTGGACGCAGATATAGTGCCTAACAAGGCTATCGTAAGGCTTGTCCTTTTTAGTCGAATCTCTTGCACCATTCATCTTCCCTCTTTTTTCTTCATGTCGAAAAAAAAGAGGAAAAACAAACCGTACAAAAAGTTTAACTAAAAAACCTATTTTCATTTCGAAATACGAGAACAGTTTGAAAACTTTGCGATGGAAAACCCCCAACGATGGAAGCATACGGTTTTAGGTTTTAAATTACTTCTCTTTTTCAATATGATCTCCTTCAACTTTATTGCACTTCATCCAGCGATTCCAGTGCTCTTATACCATTACGGAAATCCATTTCTTGAAATTTCTCAAGATAGCTGTTTACTGTAACTCTCCGTTTCCTTTACAGTCTATGATACAGTATATGAGGATGCACTATTACCCAACATATTTTTCATCTCCTTCAAAATTTGTATTAGTGTTAAGCTTTTTTGACAAAAAAATATAGTCGAACTGTTTAATGTTACCCATTTCACAGACACCAATAATTCGTTAAGCTAAACTAACCCTGAGACACAAATGAAAGGCACAGACAACAATCGGAAGAGAGAATAACAGATTTCAACCCATTAGAATACACGATTTCTTATACGTTGAAATCTGTTAGTCTCTGTTCTTATTGTCTATGCTTTTCAATTGTGCATTAGACTTGATTTTTACAACAATTATATATCTACAAATTAGATATAAAATAGACGTTGTTTTACTATGCGCCAATAATATTATAAATATTTCTATCATTTATAAGTTAAACTGTCAAATTTTCAAATTGCCCTTGTACAAAAATAAGATGGCCTCACGATTTGAGCGGATATTTTTGTCTCCGTTACTATCGTTGTTGAATTTCGCGCGTTTTGCGCGAAATTCAGCGTGGAATGTCTAGCGATGGAAGTAACGCGGACGTGTGTAACTGGCGTGGCCGTTTCCGCATTCACGCCCGAGCAGACGAACCATTCTGGGCATGGGCGAACGAGCCCTCGGTATCCGATTACGTGTATATGAGTATATCGGTACTCTCTTATGCTCGATGCTGATGCCACCGAGAGTATGCCTCTCTCGCGCATACCAACAACGCGCGGAAGACGCCGGTACCTGTACTTACTGATTCCTCGCTGATGTAACGAGGGAGAGAAAAGGAAGGGAGGCCAGCTCTTCTCGTCTTCTTCGATGGCGCTGCGCATCGATATGCACGTTCTCGAGCCCTCGAGCGCCGTCGTTTGGCGAACGTTCCGCGAACGTCGTCGAGAATCGCGTGCGTGCGCTCGCATAATAGCGCAACGGCGCGCGATGCTACGGAGTATCATACAGAGCCAGGAAATTCAATGCCCCTTCCTGGCCCTAGCCTGGCCTTTTCAATCGCGCAGGATGTAGATGTAAAGACGCTTAACTAGGCTCTTTAAATGATACTTTTATTTACTCCAAATGAATAAGGGTGCGTTTCACTTGACGCTCTTATGGTATCATTTCATTCTTCTTGTTTATCCAATGTTAAACAAGGATAAATAATCAATAGAAAATAAAGGCCCATAACGGTCCAAGTTGGATCTTTAATGCTTAAATAATTCGATGCGAATATTTGTATACATATGTATACATACATATATACTATATTTGTAGTCATTTGAACTGCGAATTAAGTTTATTGGACTTAAAAAGCAGCCAAATTATCGAAGTAATATTACAATTAATTTTTTTTTATGCTCAATAGGCATCTGTTAAAGAAATCTTAATATGCTGGAAATCTGTAAATAAATTTATTTATTGCGAAATATATTACCTCGAACAAATAACTCTGAGCGTTGTGAGCTCCAAATGAATCGCACCCTAATCTCAATCAAACATATACCTGTCTCAAAGTCCCAAAAATGTATACTAGTTCAGTCACAGAAAATAGACTTACAGTTATGATAGATTTAATAGCCTTAAACGGTCAGTATCTTCATACTTTACCATTAATCTTATTCACCTTGCCAACGATCCGATACAAGAATAGACATCTAAAGCAGCGCATCCTAAGCATGTTTCAGCCCACGAAGCGAGTCCGAAGCGCCGGCATGCACTTCCGTTATGTTCGCTCTCGCTTCCTCGGGAAGCGATTCTCGCGCGATTTGGGGGTACCGTATTCCTTCGTTGTTATTGTGATAGTTTCACAGCGCCTTGGGAACAATGCTATCATTCGTCGCAACGGTTCTTGCGCGCGATCCGAAGAATTTTTAGAATTTTAATATATCTTAAAGACATTATTCGAATACGTGCAAATGAACATTAAAATATATCGTACCGATTGGCACTAATAAAAAAGCAGAATCTTACAAATTATAGTGTTACACTCAGAGCAACATATCTCCTCGCGTAAATAATGTTTAGTAATATATAATGATATGTTTAATCTGCGGCGTTATGATCGACACGAATATGTCGGCCATTCCACTTATCTACAGTTAAAATATTCGTCGCGCTCTATTGACACTTGTATCTAAATACAAGTAGGTTGTATGTGTATGGAAAATCTCGGTAATGACAGAAGATCAGACGCCTCGGACGGAGAGGAAGTGCGTAGCGCACCTACGTAAAGCGAGACTATCGCGAGCAAGCCAGGCAAGGATTCTCTCGGTGGAAGGATGTGCCCGTTATGATGATTATCGTGCGTCTTGGACGCGGTTAATCCCGACGACACGGCGACGACGAGGACGCCCCTCGCCGTTCTTTCCACGGCCTCTATGCAAATTTTCTCATGTACCGCGCCGACGCGCTATAATTCGCCCCTTTTTGCGGATACCGTTGAAAATCAGTGTAGTACTTACCGGATGAGTCTCGCCGGCTCGTCGATGCATGCTGTACGTATTAGAAGTACTCTTTATAGACGCATTAAAATATTCAAGTGTTTTATACGATATATGTTTTATATATATTTCGCGTTAGGTTTTTATGATACGGTACGATAATATGTTGGAATTTAAGAATCACTTAACTATGAGTAGTCAGGAACCCAAGCAAAAACGTGTTCCGCAGATCTAACATATTATAATTAAAGGATCTATAGCTCTGAGAAACTAAGGATTTCAGGATCGAACAGCCGTAGAATTCAAGGCTGAGATTTCACAGACGTTACGATCAAGTAGTCTTAAGAAATTGCAAAGATTATTAAATATCAAATGAATAAACATAACCTATGATCCCTTGAATTAAATAACATTTTATTACTTTTAACTTCTAATATGTGAAAACGTAAATCCATTCCTGTAGTTGAATTACTTAGTTTCCAAAGTAAACGTCCATTTAATAAATATGTAATAACTAAATGAGTCAAATTTAAAATGTACCGCCAAAATATCCTTAATACATTTGAGTTAAAGCGTTTAATTTTATTGTTTTAATGAAATTAACGACATATTGAATGGGAATAGGAGCGATTTACAGAAATGATTAAAACTAACTCAAATTAGGTATAATTTGACATAATAAATTCAACAGTGCAGACACTTAAATATATACAAGATTTTCTGGCGGAATTCAAGGCAGTGAACGTTCTTCTATCCGCGGCAAGACGGAAATTTCGCTAATTGAAAGTTTGATCTAGGCGAATTAAGACGCGGCCGCAACCGCGAGTTCGCGAATCCTCGGCGACCTCCCGGATGAAATAAGTTTAACGGCTCACGGCGTTTCCTCATTCCTATTCGCGTTCCTCGCGGTATTACGTTCGGGTCGTTAAGTTCCCGCCGTACGTCCGTCCGTTCGGGCTCGTGCCTCGTGTCGTTTCTTTCTTCTCCGCGAACCGCGGGATCCGGGACCCGTGCGAAAGAAAATGAACGAGCCGGAGAAAATCGACGGCTTAATGCGCAACGCGAGTGAACGAGGGACTGCTCGTTAAATTGGCGTGTTTCGAATCCGTCCTTCCGCGCGATTCGGTTTGAAAATTTACGATCTATTCTCTCGCTTCCAAGTTTTTCTGTACTCTTCATTCTCTGGTTTTTTGTTTAGATCCTGCTACGTTTTATGATATCTTAGTTATCATCCGTTACTACTTTCTTGTAAGCGTAAACGTTTTATTTCGTGCTGGATGTGCTCGATGTATGATTAGAAGCTATTTTTTTCGAACTTTTAATATGCTGTTTCTCAAACAGCAAGTTTTGCCAAATATGAAGAAGGAATATTGATGGCGACTGAAGTATCGTGAATAAAATGGTTTTATCGGTACTGTTGAAGTACCGTAAGCGAAGTATCGATATTTCGTTGCTCGAAGTATCGTAAATATCCTTAGTTCAGCCGCGACCTAACAGTCTCACGGCGAATTGCTAGGTCGTACGTACAGTAAGAAATGGGTATCGCGGAGTCATAACGTAGCGGGTATTCGTATGATCTGGACCGTTACACCGGAAATGTACCGCGGCTCATCGAGACGACCCGGGGTTATCGGATTACCGACTATACTCGATTTGAGAACACGGTATAATGATCCTTGACTAATTGCCATTTCGACTGCCAGACAACGACCTGCATCGTCAATCAGAACGGTGCAATCTCTGATCGTCTTGAACGTGATGGTTCAGCAAACGAGCTAACGTTATTTGTCGTCATTTTACGTCGTTAAATGACGATAAAGACGACAAATAACGTTAGCTTGTTGCAGAGAAACCGTAAGTCTTTATATTGTATACTTATATTTATCGAAAGAAAATTCTTCTACATCTGTTGCTATCTTCTCCACAAAGGATATGTTTGAATATTTAAACCTAAGTCGGGATTAGTTGAATTTTACTGATATCAAACTAAATAAATATAAACAATTATAAATTAAACTGTTTAAGTGAATAACAAATAAACAAGGAAGCATCAAATATAGTTGAGATTGGATCTTGAAATGTCTAATAATATTTCTACACGGAAAGGACGGTTTTGCTAAAATATTAAAAAATTTAGCTACGTAGATACTGATTTGAAAATAATTGTGTTGGATCATTAAAATAACTACGTAGAATGCTTAAATATTGATGATGATGCTGCAAAAAGTTTGAACATTCTAGCATCCGGTTTATATAATTGCAATTTTTTAACACAAAGGAAGCGAAGTTACCTCAATAATTGATTTTAAAGATCGTGCTAAGAAAAAATAATGATATTTGAATGTAAAACGAAATCATTCGAAGATTAGAATGAAGTCCAGTTAGATGAAATTCGGTCGGTATGCTGTGTAGGTGTAGGTCACGAGGTCCGACGTAATATCGTCACAGTACACAAACCTATTTCGATGCTATTCGCTCTTCGACCTCGCGTTCTCCTCGTGACCGACAAGAAGCTAAGCGTGTGTGCACAGGTGTGCACACACGCGCCTGCCGTCGTGTAAATTCTTCGGCAAACACTTGCGGCGCGGCCTCGCGCGATTGATTCCGCACGCGAGGCTCCGATCCTCCGGTGCGATCCTCTCGCATAATAGTCGAGTCGCTGGAAAGTTGGCACTCTTCAGTTTGCCCCACTAAACACAGTAACTACAAAGGAGAACGTGGACACGAGAAGGGACTTAGTCGGAATGATGGTCTTTCATGGAGTGACAACCTCTTTCCTCAATTTTTACTTTGGATTAAAACTGCTTACAAAGTGCAGAATTATCAGTGAAATTTAAATATATATATGTACATAAAAGGAATAATTATATTAAAATATAAAGGATGTAATGATATTCAAATAAAATAAATTATTTATTAATAAATAATATTATACAGCTTAAACATTGTTCAAATAAAATGTGGGAAAATATGAACGTAATACATTGAGAGAAAGTGTATAAAATTATAATTGTTTTTTAGGAGATAACTGTATATTCTTTTGGTGTATAATTATTATTACACTCTAAAAATATCGGTGTAAATTTAACACTATGCATTTTCTATATAAAGTTCTCACGTGTTGATATTAATATTAACACTACGTGATGTGGATTTAACCCCAGGAGTTTTTAATCCACACCGGTATTTTTTGTACTAACATTTTAACAAAGTAATAACTGTAAAAATGGAGCTCCTCGTAATTATTTTATTATGCAATTATAGTTATAAATACCAAACACTTTTTTTCATTGTACTATATTTTTTATGAAATACAAGAGATGGTTTTCCGTATCAATTACTGTAGAGTAAATATCGCAAATTGTCGTTTTCTAAGTCAAACACAGTTGTACGCATGGTAAACTTTGAAAGCTACACGTCGTTCGAAACGGTCGCGCATAATTGCCGAGTTTCTCCAGTTTCCTTCGCACGCGGTTAATTGCTGTCCTCCGGCTGATGTCGCCATTGTTACATTTCTAATCGGACCTTGAGTTAGGGAAATTCCCAGGTGAGACTGTGCGTTCGCGTTTCTGTCTGTGGACATCATTGTTTGAAACTACACCATTACCATGTGTTTAGGAATACGTGCTTCGTAAATGGCGTAGTATAATTGAATGGTATAAGTATGTAATGTGTTTAATTCTCAAGAAAATACTCTAAAATTTCGCACGAACTGTTGCATGACGCATTCCACGCGTCACACAAGTCGCATGAATTAAGTCCAGCAAAATTTCTACCATCAAAATATCGTGCTTGTTTAAACGAGTGCAATTGAAACAGTGCATTGTGGATTTTTAAGAGATTTTTATAATTATCTCTCTCTCATTATGATGTAAGTAAGCTCTCTAAAATCTTTGAAGTGAATCTAATTATAAAGAGATTAAATTAGATTCCACTTTAAAGAGTTTAGAGAGAGCAGTCGCGTATCACACAGGCATGTAAAAAATTTCATAAAAATTTAAGAATATGCAAGAATGTTGGGAGTCTAGACTGCATGGCAAACAAGTAGGCCGTCTTCTGAGACTTAAAAAAGTGGTAATTTTAAAGAAATTTTGGAAATTAAGGATACACACGGTATCTCGGAAGATGGCATTGTGAAGTAATGTCAACGGCCTTGCTGGAGTCTCAGAAGCCTCGCCTATGTTTACCCGACACGTGTTAGCGTTAATTATTACCTTCGTGCGTCCCCAAGGGACTTGCGTCGTCGTCTTTCCAGTCTCGTCTTCCGTTCGCCAAATCTGCTCATTCTCGCGCAGCGCCTAGATGCTCGATAAATGCGCGTCGCAAAGAGAGGAACGAGACACGTCGACGGTGGAAGCGTGAGAGAGCGACGCGATTGAAGGTAGTCTCTAATTAATTGTCAGGATGAGCGACGGGTTCTGGTAATTATTAAACTACGATTATTAGCCGCTTCTCTCATCAACCCAAACAACTGAGCTGAGGTATTCACAACTGGAAGCGCTTATGCAAGGAGGAATTAACTTCTTAGAAGAGAGCTAAAAGTAAAGCGATGCGCTAGGATTATAGGAAGAAGACACGTGGTATTCTCTCAAGTATTTTCTTTGGCATTCAAAGCAGTAGTTATTAATCACCATTTTACATAAGCCCGCAAGGGAAAGGTGGATTCTTCTTTCTTCTTCAAGTTTCTTCTTGAAGTAATAAATAGTTCTTTTTTTCAAAATGAATTTAGTTGAAGGTCAGAAATAATACTAAACTTGAAAATTATAGCTCGATATTTTAATGTATGTACAAATAAGTATACGCTTAGATATCATGGAGCAATGTTAACCCAATCCCTTGAATTAAATTTTGTTATTTTTAACTTTCATGTATATCAAAATGAAAATTAATTATTTTCTGTAATTATTTTTAAACAACGTCTGTATTAACGTATTGCACTTAGTAAGTAATAAACTAAAGAGTCAAATTTAATACACAATTTCTTGAATTACATCGTTTAACTTCATTTTAGTTAATCAACTCAAATTGGGTATAATTTGACATTATGAATTTAGTGTAATATTTTACTGCACATATAGCGATATAATTCGATATTAGAATATATTACTCGATATATTGATGATTGTTGTAATCATCTATTTCTTTGTAAACGATAAAGAATAAAAAAATATTTAACGATTGAATTAACGATTCTTGCATGCTGCAGCCATGCGCGTTCCGAGATATATACTTTCGCATTAAATCAAGGAGTCCGAGGTAATTACGCATAATTTTAGTATCGCGCCGATTGCATCCGACGTGGATTCGACGAAAGAGAGGGCGGCGAAGCCTAAATTAAATGGCGTGAGGAAGACCCGGAGGGCGTTACAAAAACGATAAAATAGGAGCCGGAGCTCCTCGAGACAACGCAAATGCCGGATCCACCTTTCGGCTGTCCATAATAAAAATTGAAGATCCAGATTGACGAGCTTCGCACACGTCACTCAAGTGCCAATACTAATGGAGCTTGAAATAAGTGATAATGACTCACGAAGACTAATTTCGGCCTTAAGGTTACTCAACAAGATTCTAGATTTCAAGTAAATACATATCTGATGATAGCTCGAGCAAAAGATAAATGGTTTTCGGGATTATTAGTGATTCATAATGTTACAAGAACTTAGAAATTTTTTATCTACACGTATCTCCTTGAAAAATTATGTTTTCTCAATAATTACTGATTATTGCGACTTGCAACAAATATTTTCACATGCCTTGATGGTCGAATTGACAAGACCAAATTCTGGCTGAAGTTATATCTTTTGCAATAAGTTCTTTGCAGATTTTAAAAATGTTTGTTAAATCGACGATCGATCTAATTCGAAATATCAATATTTTAGCTTCACCTTGCGATTGCATGTCAAATCCGACAAATCAAATTAGTACGCAGTTTATAAAATGTATTTGCAAAAATTTGCATATATTGTTTAATATCAAAGAACCAATGACAACTCAATCCTTTGAGTTAAATAATTTTGTTACTTTTAACTTCCATCTGTGTGTCAAAACATAAATTAATCAATTCATTTCTATGGTTAGTTTTAAGTAAACATTGTCTGTATTAACTTGATAAATAATAAACTAAATATGAGTCAAATTAAATACATTTTCTTGAGTTAAGTTGTTCAACTTTATTGTTTTATTAAATTAACGACATTCTGGATAGAAGCAGTGGCGATCTATAGATATGATTAAAAAATCGAGTATAATTTGATATTATGAGTTTAACAGTGTATGAATATTGTTGAGAGCACAAAAGATCCGCTTCGATCAAAAATAAGATTCTTACTTGATTTGTATAAAAGACCAATTTATATATAACTGTTTTATATAATATTAGATGTGCGTCACACAATTACGTATTACATGTTAAACACACATATTGCGTGTTACCGTCTTTATAGAGAAGTCTTAGCAGTAACAACACGATTTTCAACAAACGTTGCGCACATGCAACGATATGCATTGAAGCATCGAGTACCTTCCTGTTTTCTAGCGGGCGGTTATGAAGGACGCGCGCGTCCGCCCGAAGGAGGGAAAGCTGCGGTGATTGGGGCCTCATAAAAGACAGTGAAATTTATCATAAAACTGTCAATTATCGACCGCCGACCTTTAACGTCCAGTCGACAATTATCGCTTTAAATGTGCGCATAACAAACGGGAGACGACGTCGCGCCGCGTCCTTCTTTCACCGCCGGCTTTTCGAAAGTAGCCGCTCGCCGACGATGTTCGTCGCGTTTTCCTTTCGCAACCGTTTAATATTAATGGGGTTTAGAGCGCGGGATTATCGCATCGTTACATGCACCTTGCTATCGAGGTTGCATCGATCACGTATCGAGAGATTTCCATTTTCGCCAGAACTTGATTTAATCGCGACAAGTTAAAATCTTTGTAGGATCGTAATATTATTTCAATTACTGAATATCGCGAAAATTTGACAAAGATTAATCTAATGTTTTTTTAATATAATTAATATTTTTTAACTATAAACATTAGATAATTTGTGTTAAATTCAATGTCACGTATCCCAAATCTTTGTGTCAATTTAGAAAACGATGAAGAAATAATAGAAATATTACGTAAGGAATTAACACAAAAATATAACACTGACCCAATTTGTAAGTAAATTGTGAATGTATATTTCTTCAGTAAAATTAACATTTATAATATGTTAGATTAATAAATTTTATTCATTTACCTTAGAATTTTTTAAATACATTATTTTTATGTTGTGTTATTTTAACACTAAAAAATGTTGAATATCAATTTGATGTTCATACAAAATGTTAAAATAACACAATCACATTTTGTTAAATTAAGACTTGGATATGTGAAAAATATAAAATTTTAACAAATATAAAATATTTTTGCTACATCTCTTATTCTACATTTGTGTATTCCCAAACTTTATATTTTATTAAACGTATGGATTGAAAATTGGTCCAAGATATTTTTTACAATATTATTCTATATTTTCCATCTATTCACTTTCTCTCTTTCTCTGTCCCTCTCTTTCTTATTCTCTCTTTCTAGTCGTAAAGCGTGCTAATTAAAATTACGCCTCCGGCGAACGCAATAGCCGCGGTTATGCTTTACGATTATGAAACGCAAACGCATCTCTGAAACACCGTGTATTTCTCGGCGTGGATAAACGTACATGCCATTTGTCCATTAGGATAGCACGTGGCTCTTCGCTGTTGTAATGCATCTAACAGAGCTTCCTATTAAGATACAGATCGTTCGTTTACCCGAGGCTACTTTGAGGAAGAGGATATCCCTTGCGATGTCGCGAGTGGCGCGGCGTCCCGGCGTGTGAAAGTTTTCCAAGCGAGATATCGATGCTCGGACGGCAGTCTGCGCTCGTCCCTTTCGCAGATATACCTGCTAGACATCCTGCGTAGATACGCCCGCTGGGCATTCTTCTTGGCTATGCCTGGTAGGCAAAGACGACGTTCCCGATAAGCTGCCTTTCACGCGAGAATGTAAAGGAAACGTCCTACCGAATGAATGACATAGACTTGAGTTAGAACCGCGATCAATCATTTAGAAAAATCACATTTTTAATCAAATAGTCGTCCTATGGTTACGAACAAAATGGTTGAAAAGAAAAACTAAAATACAGCGAAAGTTGATTAACTTTGATCAAATACTTAATAAAATTCTTAATTTCCTTAAACTTGAGAATTAGGCAATAATTCGACTGACACTGTACAATTAGATTAATTCTGATAATTTTTTGTATTTATATATTTCGACAAAAAAATTCTAAATCTAAATCAGTGAATAGTCACTAATTATCCAGTGGCATACTTAGCACTGGATATATAATCAGTGAAGTTTAACTAAAAAAGGAAAAATGTTTGAACATTATATAACTAAAATACTGATATTTGCATGTTAATTTCAATCTTCTAATATTACATTCACCGAATTTATGCACTAAAACTAAAACAAGATTTAGATCGCATAATAAAAAATAAAGATTAGATAAGTTAGGGATCTCACATTTCATTCACCGATTACCAGTGGCATACTAGACACTGATATCGGTGATTACCCACTGGTTCACATTTAGAGAGAAAGTTTACTTTTTACTCTAAAAAAAGTAGCCACTCGACTTGTTATTTGGACGAAACGTGCTAAATTCCATAATACGCAATATTGATGTTGCTACATTCGCGTGGAGGTAAGCCACCGTGGCCGATTCGGTGGAATGCTCGCTTCATTTACGCGCCTCACGCGTGGGCGAGGTTCTCGCGTAGGCAAGTCCAAGTCGTAGCCTTGGCTACCTACAACCAGCACCGATAGCGATCAACAACAATCTTTTGAATGCGAGTTAAGTCGCGAGTGGCGTTCGTGCACGGCATGCTTATTGCCGAAAATATCGTATTATTTAATACAGGTGGTATCTCTTTCATGTATTCTTTCCATTACACTGTTAGATGTAAAGGAGAAATGGCAACTTAAAATTATAATCCCTTGAGTTGAATAACATTTTGTTATTTAATTACTTTGTATGTGTCAAAGTGTAAATCAGCCCATTTTTGCAGTTAGTTTCAAAATAAACAACATTAATATTAACGTATGCACTTGGTAAATAATAAATAAATTTAAGTGTCACATTTTATTGAGTTAAATAAATTATTTAACTCTATTGTTTTAGTTAAATCAACGACGTATTGACTAGGAACAATGACTACAGAAATGATTAAAAATAACTGAAATTGGGGGGGGGGGGGAATTTGACATTATGAATTTAACATGTGCATTTTATATTCATGCTCCGAATTGTATTGTAATGTAATGATGAACATGGGACGCGATGTTGATTAGCATTAAGTTTCGCAAACAGCGCCCGAAAGACGGATATTTTCTGTTGATAAATCGACGCCTCCGCAATCGCGCGATTATGAAGATGCAAAAGTCTCTTTTAAGATCGTAGCCGGGAAGAAAGTAAAATCATCTGACCTCGAAAGACGCCAGTACAAGGCAAGTGCGAGGCGGGAAGTCGGTGTGTTATGCAATAAAATTATATTACACACACGTTTCAGCACACGAATCTCCGGACGTGCAGGACGTGCGACAAAAATGAACGCGGGACGATCCTTTGTTCGTCGGTGCGTAACCGTGAACGTTATCTAAGAATCTGTAGTATGCCGTTGTCTCTCGTAAAGCGAGAGGGATGTCTAACAGCGCCCTTCGGAGCAGAGATTCTCAACACGTTATCGCTTTGATCTTTAGGAAAATATGCCTTGTACTTGCTCTATCTTCAGCATCATCTGCAACATTATTGACTGTAATAATCTAAATTTTTTATGTGTCTAATATATATTAGTTTTAATCTTGATTTAACTTACTTTTCATCTTTTCTTGTTCTAATGTATATTTCTATCAAGGCAGATTAATTTCGGTTTAATTAATCTCGGTTTAATGTACTTTATCCATTTCTAATTCTTAGAACTAGAAAAAGATAAAAAGTAAGTTAAATCAAGATTGAAGGTAATTTACATTGGAAGAAACAGGCATAAGAATTCGAGAAAGATAAAAGATAATTACGTTAACCTATTTCAGTAGAAATAGACATTAATCTAGAATTTGTTACTGCGTCGTATTGGAATTACATTTAAATAATTTTTACGCTCAAAATTATATTTTCCTTGAAAAATACGTTTCGGTTTGCAAAAATTTAGACCGACAACAATAATAAATTCATTTACATATTACATTTTTTATATTTTTGATAATAATGATCTTATATGTACTATATTTATGTACAAGTAATTACACGATTATCTTGTACAATTATTGAAATAATTATACTTATTATAAATAATTACATACGGGATAATAATTGTCTCACTTTTCATGAGGGTCTCTTTAATTTAAAAAATCATCTTTTTAAATTAAAAAGAAATTGACAGGTGACGACTATTTGATTACTTTTTATTACTTCCGTTACGCAATCGTCCTATCTGCGCACCGTTATTATCGTTGAACATATACGGGCGATAGTCTTTGAGCGAGAAAAAGAGACAGAAGAATGCCCACGTTTCATTGGGCAGTTCCGGCGGTCGATGTCATAACATCGGTTCCTGAAAGCTACTACACTCGTTCGAGAAAATCAGTAATCTCGGTAGGTATAACTTCAATGTATTCAGATACCGATGAGTATAAAGATAACATAATTAATGTAATAAGTGAAGACATAATTAATGTAATTTATCTATCTGCAGTTGCAGCTGTTTTTGTGCTCGTTTTTGTCCTCGTTTTTGTCGCCAAGTTTTTTTTACAATTGATGCGTTCTATTGGCATTAGAATGTATATATATATATATATAATAATTACAAATGAATAAAAAGATATATTAGTTTCAATTTGCGTGAAAGATGTGTCCATTTACTTTATGACATGATCGGATATGTTGGCTCTGTTATCGAAGTGGACACCAGGAACGACGTTATTTCGAGGAAGTGAAATCATACGATTAAAAATTAATTGAAGGATTATTTAATTGATTCCATCTGACCCCGATTTCTCCCGCGGTGACTGGCGCTATCGACACGCATGATTATTAATATTACGATCTGCTATCGTGCGAACATTCATTAAGGCCGCAATATACGTGTTAAAATCTCGTTGGGGCCACGCTAGAAATTAACCCTCGGTAAGAAAGTGGTGTTATTAGAATAATTACTAATTTTAAGTATATTAGCAATATATCGTAATTATACGTTTAAGCAAAAATATGTTTATATTTTTATTAATTTTATGCTAAAGAATAATCTTCAAAATAAGTGAAAAATAAATTGCTGATCGTAACATTAACCAATTTTATTTGAATAAAAATTTTCTCACTGTTACAATTTTTTGATCATGCTTTATTAAAGTGATAATTAAAACATTTATGTTTTTAATTATATTATATATCGCTAAAATTACAAAATAATACCTATGCCCGGTTCTAAATACAAGATTAACTTTAATTACGGTTTAACTCACTATCTAACTTTTTTAACTCTTAGAAATAGAAAAAGATAAATTATAAGTTAAATCGAGATTAAAATTAATCTTACATTTTGTGTGAAATCGGGCTTTATTAGAGTAATGTTCACTATACTGATACTGAAAAATTCTCGAACGTTTTCATCTCTTGATTAAAAAGTATAGCGCGATTTCAGTCTTTGTGAGTTGATTGTCGTAAAATTGCTAGCGCGTTCCCATCGTGATTACAAGAGCGAGTGGATTTGATCGCGGCTATTAGCGCTCTCGGAACGCAATAAAACACGATCGCTTGAACTCGGCGGCCTACAGGTGGAACGACGATATTTCTAACATGTTTCCTAACGGATGCGTCGCGAGATTTTCCTTGCGTGACGCCTGACGTGAAACTCAGAGGGTTGACTCATCGTAGAGATGGTCGTGTTCCATTCACGCTCCAGTTATAGCCCGGTCTATAATATCTGTGCGTTTCGATTCGCACATGTATCACTGATTAGATTTTATTATCCTAGATGTAATCCTCGGAGAATCGTAATAGATGCTCGCGTTTCAATTACGGTTTAATTACATTATATATTCCTGGATACGCTGATTATAACAACGTATGTACTGGTTTAATAGAAATGATCAGATATTCATAAGTCCGTAATCTTAAACATTAAGCGTTTCGACATAAACAAAATACCATACGAGCCAAACACGTCGTTAACTTACTATTAAAATTGATTGCAAATTATTTGACCGAACTAGTATAACAAGAATTATACTCTTGTCGTACTAGTTCTATCAAATAATTCGTAATCAACTGTAATAGTAAATTAGCGACGTTTCGCTCATACAGTATTTTCTTATGTCGACATTTTTAATGCTCAAGATTGCGGATCTTTTTAAATTTAAATTTTACATAAGCGTACGTGCATCGTAAGTGCAGCGTTAGGAAATATTCCAGAAATATCATTATGTTCGTGTGTCAATTTTACCTGCAAGATTTCTAATCGCGCAACATGCAGTATGCGCTTATGATGGTCTCGTCAGCGGGAGAAATTTATTTTACATTCACATCGATAATATCGTTCCGGTTGATCGTTGATATTTATACGCGCCATTGAACGTCCTAATTCAACGTAAACGACAATTGGATTGAAGCACGCAACGAATCGCAATATGTTGATGTCATAATCGTCACATGTAGAAAGTTGTTAATCAGGAAGTACGAGGAACTCAAACGAACCAGTCTTTTCTAAACTTTTGGATGAACTTTTCATTCGGATTTAGAGATTCAACTCAAGTAAAAGATTAAACACGGTTTAGATAACTTTTGATTGGCTTGCCATTTAGGATGATCTCTTACTCGAGAACTTAATCCCTACTCGGATTGATGTCTCTCGATTACCTAAATGTCTCGCGAAAGTGGAATAGTTTCGCTATCGCATGTGGATAGTTTTGATGAAGTATCTAAAAATTTAGCTATGGTACAGATGTGAAAATAATTTCGATGGGCCGTTAAAATAATTATTAAGATGATCAAGATGATTGTTACATTAAAAAACATATAGCGACAGTATTAATTTAATATTTTTATTAATGAAAATAATTTTATTAATTCAACATTATTAATGAAATAACGTTATACTTTTGTTTTAATAAAATTTTAGTTGTTTTATTAATACTGTTATTGAATTAATAAGATCATTTTTAATTAAAATACTGCTATTAATGTAATACCATTTTTCAGTGTAATGTCAAAATTTTTTGTGATTTGCTCATCACGCTTGAGTGTCTTACTTAATTATTTTGAGTTCAACAAAATTATTTTTGGATATTCCAGCAAAACATTCTTTCCATACGTCCTTCGAATTATAACTCAACTCCGAAGAAATGTCGTAAATACTTGAATTGTGTCGATACTTGCTAACGTATGTCGATTTGAATGTATTTGTGGCTCCGTCTGTTGTTAGTCTTTTCTAACGAAAAATTGTGAGCGATATAATCGCTCGCATGCGTCGGAATTTTGCGTTCAAACGATCTACTTTAATTGGCGCGTAAGGGGACGACAAGCTGCTTCTTCCGTGCCTCTTATCGTCAGTCGTTAAAATGTACACTCGATAATTGAAGTCGTCCCTTCGTTCCCATTCTAAACACGCAGCTTTTAATTACACTTCCGGCACTCGTCTATACATCGTCTGTCGATACGTGATAACTGTCAGGCTGTCGAACCACTTTTTTCACCGTTAGTTCATAACGACGGATTCTTTCGTGATTTTAAGACGAATTTTTTATAGGCCCAGTTTTTTATGGCACTGGCATTACTAGAACATTTTCATAGAACTCTTAATAGCTCTTGTTTAAATCTTTCTTAATCTTTCTCATCGATTTATTTCAACTTGTAATTGTTTATTTAAATTCAATTTTTATTGTTAAATGTAAAGATGATTTTAATATTTCTCGCGTATCATACATCTTATATTTTTTTCCTAATTTCTCTCAGATTCTCTACGTATAAGAACTTTGTTTCCGTCGTGGAGATTAATGAGCAGAGTTGTCGTGGTGTTTAAACAATCACCACGATTATTATGAGTAAGAGCTGCAGGCAGCACGCCGAATCGCGCGACAAGACGTTCCCGTCCGGATCGATTGCCGCCGCAACTTTCTACGGCGCGACAACGACGGAATGCGCCCGCAGCGTTCTACCGAATCCACCTACTTTCGATCTAAGGCACGTGAATTCGGCGGCTTCTGTGTACCTGTACACGGAGTAAATTTCGGTCATCGAACACTCGGCAGGGAGACGGGTGCAATGATTCCTGCAGGGTTCCACTCTCACCGAGTCGATCTCGACACGTTCTTCGAGGAGGACTTTCTTTTTCGCACGGGTCCCGCGACCTGAATCCGCCCGACGAATCTCTTCTCTTCGTTTTTTTTCCTTTTCTTTTCTCATGCTTTTATCTCGCTCTCTGACACACACCGGTTCAAACATGATGCGACTCCACTTCATTTTAGCGCGATTAATTAAATTCGAAACAACTTCGACTGCGATATCTCGTTCTTGTAAACGTACAGCCTTTGATCGATGAGAACCGGTGGCTTTGATCGAAGCCACCGATTTAAGATTGTAATATGTAATTTAGAAAGCGGCTGACTTTCTTTGCAAAAAATCTTTAGATTTACAGAAACATTTATTCTACATATCTCACTACCATTTTCAATTTCTCGAAAAAGTTCTCATTGACTGCTTTCAGCAGAAAAGCAACTGTAGTAAGATTCTTTAATATGAGTGAATCATACATACTAACAATAATTTAACGATTAAAATTTTGATAAAAGCAATGGCTGCGTTTTCAGGAAAAACAGTTTTGCAATCGTTATAAGATTCTTTAATATGATTTAATATGTCCTGGCAGGGTGTGCAGTTTTCCTAGACATTCTTCCAGGTATTGTCTATAATGAAAAAAGTGTTTGGTATTTGTGACTATAATTTCATGGTAAAATAACTATGGTTAGGATAAATTATGGTGATTTTGATTCAGTAAATGCAATCGCAATTATGGTTGACTATAATTATTTTCTTAAATTCATTTACTATTTATATGATAATAATAGCCAAAATATTTGTTGAAAAAAACTAACGATTTTCAAGCAGTGACTATATTTGCAAGATTAAAACAACTATAAATATATAGTTGTCCAAAGATACCTATACCTTATAGTTAAATTATAGTAATTCTAATGTAGTATTATCTATATATCCTCATTAATTGTAACAATATTGGGTAGAAAACAGAAGGAATTTGATAAATATTTCATTCAATGGTTGAAGCAATTTTCCTGGTAAAAATATGTGCAACTTGCGTAGGCATTTGTCCAGTGGATTATTATTAGTTAGTAGATTATTATTAGTTAAAATACTGCATAGTCTATTTGTTCTGTGCTTGATCAGTAAATACAGGCTCACAGACTGCGCATCTTTTGAATGCAGTAACCACAGACAAAGCATCTTGGGATTCTAAGAAGTTTTACTTTTTGTTATTAGACAGAGTTAATATAACTGTCCAGTAACTGCTCGGAAAGTGCATGAAATTTCTATCAGGATGATTTAATGGTTATATACATTTAGATTCAGAGAGGAATTAAAGGCAAGAATCAATCATACTAAAGAATCTTACAACAGCTGCAAAGCTGCTTTTTCTGTTGAATGCCATTGTTTCTTACAAGAGATAAACCAACAGACCAAGAAATCTGTATTTCCGTTTCTCATAGTCCCATTTCTTCAGGCCCATTTTCGTCACTGCAGGAGGCAGCATAGCAAACGGGGAGAGTGCAGGAGATGCCACGGGATCGCGGGCGAATTACGTTAACGGGCGGAAAGGAATTTTTTCATATATCCTCGGTCGTTTGCATGCATTAAATGTACGATGTAAATACGGCCGCTGGACGAGCGGGCCGGAAGGATCCGACGTTACCGGAGGCGGCACCTACAGCGGCCACTCACAATGTCGTCCTTCTCCCGGCTCGTGACACGTAAAGGGGCAATTACTAGTCCAGGATGCGTGGACACGCATTTCGCATGCAAACACGCCGCTGCCAGTAATTAAACGATCCCGGAGAGCGTTCCGCGGATGCGTGAGCGGCCTCAGCCTGGCCGTCGTCGTTTGCGTTACGACTCGTAGAACACGATGACAAAGTTACGCTTGAACGATTAATCAGGTGGACGCGATCTTGCGCATCTCGAGGGCAAATGTATGCGGGACGCGTCGATGTACCGGGAGGAAACTCGACGCGACGAGATTTAGCGGACGTGAGAGGCATCGAAAGATCGGAATTTCCGAATTGAAGACACGTTTATGAAACCTAAGAAATTTTCAGATAATAGATTCCTGACGACACTACCATTTTTATCGCTTCTTCTCGAGTTTCGTACACTGTTTAGATATTAAAAGAACGATGATAACTCAGTCCCGTGAATTAAATAACATTTTGTTATTTTTAACTTGCATTTGTGTTAAAATGTAAGTCTCTTGGAATAAATTGTTTTTATCAAATTACTGACATATTGGGTAGGAACTATTGTAGGGACTTGTAGAAACAATTAAAAATAATTCAAATTGAGAGTATAATTTGACATTATGAATTTAATAATATAGTGTCAAACACTTGAGAGTACATACAACGATATTACGCGTTTGTCAGATTTCTTCTTAGTCTTTTTTTCCCCCTTTCAGTTGCAACCTCGTCCTCTTCGGCACCGCTCGATCTTCGTTTCCGAAGATACTTGAGGCTCCGTAATTACCGGATGCCTTTTGCGCCTATTTGGCCGGCGCACTCTGTAATCACGTACGCATTACGCCGGTACGATGATCGCGATCGCGAACGCGCGTATACGGCACCTGTGCGCCTTATCGCCGACAGATGGTCTAACGTTACGATTCCTGATTAATTAAAGCTCCCGAGAAGTCGACGGCGGGCAGCCGTGCCGCCGCGCTCTTTAATGAGCTAAAGTACTGCTCGATATACCGATTCAGTAGCTATGACCACGTGCGATATATTACTCGCGCACCTATGCCCGCTTAATAACTCGCTCGTCCTTTCCCTCACCCCACATTCCTCTCTCTCTCTCTCTCTCTCTCTCTCTCTCTCTCTCTCTCTCTCTGTATCTTTCTTGCCTTATCCTTGTTTCACCCCACGTTTTCTTTCTTGTTTTACCCTCAACACGGCCTCGGCTCCCTCCTCCGCTTCTCCCGACAAGGAAATCGCGAGAGGAGAGGGAACGGCATCCGAAGGATCTCAGCGTCAATTAAGCAAGAGTTGCGAGACAGGCCTAGACGTATACCTACTCGCACAATCTGCATTTATCTCGGCGAGAGTTACAAGAGCCGTTTGCTATCTACCGCACCGTGATACGTAGGGATACGGCAGGGAGTACGAAAAGTCAGCCTGTGAGTTAGACCCACTCGTCTCGTGTTTCGCGCCCGCGAACTCGCTCTTCGTTCAACAGGAGTCACGGAAGAGCGAGCGAGCGCGAACGCAAGACTCGTTTATGCTCGCGGTGGAAAATTAGCCTTGCGGCACGAAAGTGCGCCGTTTCGTTAGGAAATTCGTTGCTCTCGTCGTGGCCGCGCAATTAACACTTTAAGCAACTTTGACAGTGCATTAGGATGCCGCAATACGGGGATTTCAGCACTGTACAGTTAATGTTAGGAGAAATGATGAACAATTTTACCTCACACGTTGTATACAATATAATTTTATAAAAATTTACAATATTTATGCATTAAGATTATTAAAAATTACCTGTCGCGAAAAATGTTATTAATTCTCAATTACATTGTTAAATTTGTAATGTCTGATTATATTCAATTTGACTTATTTTTAATTATTTTTGTGTTGTCACTGTTCCTACTCAATATATCATTGATTTAACTAAAACGAAGTTAAATAATTTGACTCAAGGAAATGTATTAATCTTGACTCAAATTTATCATTTATTAAGTGGGTATCAAAAGAAAGCAATTTCTTTTTTGGAGTGAGATTTACTCCAAAGAATCTAGAGAGTACAATTATCAAAACTATACCTAAGTTCTGGAGCATCCTATTTGAATTACTGCAGAATGCAAATGAGGAAGGTTCAAAGTTTTTTTACCTACAATTTAGAACCTCATAGTACAACCGTATAAAAATTTTCACTTCAGATCCAAATGAGTTGCTCGATAATCGAAGGTTAAGCATCTCTAAAATATGTAAACCTAAATGCAATCGATACACTGATAAAAAGATTGGCTGCTGCAGCAAATTAGATGGTAAAATATGGCCTAGTATTTTTAATTGACTGCTGCAACCAATTAAAAATATCCAATCTCTTCTTTCAGTGTATTACTCTCTCGCCTATCGATCAATAGGGCTTTATTTATTTGAAATGAAAAATCGGCAAGCTGAATATTTTCCTTCGCAGGGATTCGTACCTACGTAAATCTTTCCGTCCCGTGTAATTTGCGCTGTGGATTCTGCGAACCGAAAAAGCTCGCTCCGTTGGTGTAAACCGAGGGATGGTCGTATACCGGTTTCGATGCTTGGTATATCGAGGGGGTGCGCAGGCGGGTCAAGGGTCACAGCCGAGTCTAAAGTCGACTTGCCGCGGCTCGGCGCGAAGCAATAGCGTTTCCACCCGTACCCCCTGCGCGCCCATTGTGCGTTCCATCCGATCATTATTACCGCGATCGAACCGCGGATCTAGCCGGGCGGCGGGGACGCAGCTCGCTCACTCGCTCACTCGCTCACGCTGATATATGGTACATCGGGGGTGAGATAATATCTGCACGCGGGTTGCCGGTCGTGGTTACGGCGCGCCGTACCATTTCCACGGCGGCGCGTCGTAACGTTATTATACTTTCGAGCAAAATGTGAAAGTTGGAACACGCCATTGTGTGTGCATGGATTCGCAGACAGTAGGGCCTCCTCATGGGTACACACGTGCCTTTGTTTCCCACCGCGAACGGCGAATATCGCGATTTTTCGTCGACCCCTCTCCTCCTTCGAAGAGACGGTGTTTCGCCATCGCTACGCTCGTTAAATCAATATCTCAGCAATGAGTCCAGATAACTACTCTACGCAGAAACATTATGTGAACTACGTCTCTCGCTTGTAAGTTTTTCGCGTTTTCAAAATTAAGTACTGCAAATTGGATAAAAAATAAGTAGCTTGATATTTTTTAAGCAATAATCTTGTTGCAGAACATTGTTTTGTAATTTGATTATTTTTATTATTTTATTATTTCTCTCTTTTCTAACACGGAAAAAAATGATTTGTTAAAACGACTAAAAATCACTGATTCAGCAAATCTAAAGCTGTAATATATGGATATAGCTAGTTTTCTATGTGAAAGTATCAAAGTTGTACAATTGAATAAAATTAGTGATTATAGATAATTATATTGGTTGTGTAATAGCACAGTAAATTTGTTTGTAATACAATAAAGATAACTTTCTACGAAAATTAATCCAATATATAGATTATAGATCTATTCAATATATATAGAATTTTTAACAAAGCATGCTGGCTAAGATGGCGTATACTTTTTCCACTGTAATGAAGAAAACTTGTTACTTTAGCAGTTTTTATTGCAACAAAAAATTAACTGAAAATTAACATATTAATAATTGCTTGGAGACATAATTTCTTTGTTAAACCACTAAATTTTTTTAGTTATAGATGTTGAACTCGTGCAGCAAGCAACAGCTTTGCTGAATCATCCAATCTATTTTTTTTCTGTCAACTTTCACAGAAATATACACTGAGACAATATATATACTAAACAGATATACACTAAGAAAAATGTATTGGTTGTACCAACAAAAAATACAAACAATACGAATTCTAATTATATGAATCAAAATGTTGGTTATTGTAATTAAAATTCTTATGTCAACTAGAATATTTGATAGATTTAACTATAAGTATTCGATTTGTACTTTTCTGGTTGAATCTACCAAGATTTCAATTAATGCAACAAGACTTCCTTTCCAGTGTAAATATAAGTTTACTGTTCCATATATGGCAAACGTGAAGATACATAATAATTACATTGCAGTAAGAATAATCTCCGAGTTGTTACATTCCGTGATGATTTAGGTAGTCTGGAGTCTCGTAGACTATTATTGGCCATCGCGTATTATTCTCTAGTCTACCTGAATGTTCAAAATTGGCATGTGCATTATGGTAGCGCGCCTCGCAACTACGAAACCAACACGTTGATCCAACATCGTCGATTATCCGGTGGAACGTAGCACGCCGTTCAACGAGATCTCCCGACGGCGCGTTTGAGATATTTAGACCGGCTTTTATTACCGGGGTAAGCTCTCGTTGTTTCGCACACTGACTACAGTCAGTACCGGTTGTCCCTCCCGAGCCCGAGGGCGCAACGGTTAAATTCCAGCGGGCGTTCTCGCGTGGCGGAATGTCTCCCCGCGAGATCCCCGAGTAAAGGAAGAGCTTGGCTCCTTAACCGATCGAAGAGAAGATGGAGAACACGAGAGGAAAAGAGAGATAGAGGGACTCGCCTGAGTGAGACCTTCCGGGAAATTGGATTGGCATTTTGTTCTTTACGAGCGTCCGCGAAGCCGCCATGGTTCTACAAGGTAGAACGTTCCTGTCGGAAGACGGGGCACGCGGTTATACAGGGTGGACACTGTTCTACGGATGACGGAACACACGGTTACACCGGTTTAAGTGAGACGGTTCTATCTGACTTTGAAACTTCAATCTTGTTCTGCAGAAATGTTTAGTTGCTGTTTCGAGAAACTATTACAGTTTTAATCATACTATTGACGGAATAGATGTTTTCTTGTCCTAATACATATATTGTTGTACACAATAATTATACTGGGACATTATTATCGGATGACACGGTACGCTTAATTATATCTTCTAACGTCCATTTCTATCAAGGCAGATTAACTTTAATCTCAGTTTAACTTGTGTTTTGTTTAATTTTAATCATGGTGCAACTAACTCCTTCATTTTCTTTGTTCTAAAAATTAGAAAAAGATGAAGAGTAAATTGAACCGAGATTAAAATTAATTTACATTTATAGAAATGGGCACTAGAATTAGAACAAGATAAAAAGTAATTAAAAGCGAGATTATCTACATTGATAGAAACGGGCATAAGTGATTCTATTCTTTCCTAAATAATTTTAGTCACTGTTGCATTGTTTCCCTAAGACGATTCTGTTCAATCCTGAAGACGGTCTACAGCAAGTCACATGCCACCTACGTTCAGTTGCTACGCTACTTTTAGCCAAGGAAAATTGTACCTGCGCATTGAACAAATTATTAGTATTAAGTAAACGTTGTCGGAAGACGAAATGCGCGGTTATGTAAAGTGAAATACATATATGAAGGACGGGCAGTAATACGGAATGAAACGTTGCTATTGAAACAGAAGATACGCGCTCTTTCATTTCGTAAATCCAGAAACGTAATAATGGTACATCGCTCTCGCGTGTTGGTATCATTTCCAATCTAGTAAGCTCCCGAACTTTATCTCTTGCGTGTGGATTTGAATCTCAGTCTAAACACACTGTATACAGCGAATGATACTTTCATTGCGAAATACCGGATCCAATCTCTAATAACAGGTTGCGAGCGCGGTTCTGCTTCCGATTCTTTCGTTGGTTGAACAGAACTCCAGCATTGCGTGAACCGCGCGAGAAAGAGAGAGAGGGGTGGGGGGGGGGGGGGGGG
>NW_017296059.1:2857797-2881187 GCF_001594075.2 Trachymyrmex cornetzi
AGAGGCAGAGACACGCATCATCTCGTTTCCAAGCGTCACGAATAAACGCGGAAAAGAGGAAAAAAGGAATTGATACGAACTACCTAGCGCGACTCGCTCGATCCGATTGGATCGGAATTGTCGGCTCGGACGCTTTTTGCATGGCGCGTGCAGCAGGAAGCGCATGATTTGTGCCGACAATCGCGACACGTGGGCGTATGTATATCGCTCGGGAATACAGTCCGGGTTCGATTCGAGTTCCTCCAGATAGCCGGGGCTGCGCAGCTGCCTTGCCTGCCTTGCTATCCTACATCCTAGCTTGCTCGCGCCGAGCTATCGT
Organism: Trachymyrmex cornetzi; assembly: GCF_001594075.2. Lineage (NCBI taxonomy): Eukaryota > Metazoa > Arthropoda > Insecta > Hymenoptera > Formicidae > Trachymyrmex > Trachymyrmex cornetzi. Next base: position 2,858,117 of record NW_017296059.1, read on the forward strand.
GAACGAGAAGACGGCAGACGGAGAATCGTTCTTCCTATCCTTCCAAGTTCGATGACTCTCGGCGATGATCATCGCGAGGGGGCAAACGTCCTCCTCTCCCCTGCCTTCCCGTTCCCCGTTCTCACTGCCTGGGTTCCTTCGCGCTTCGTCGCCCCCTGCGCTCCTTCTCTTCCTCCTCCTCCTCCTCCTCCTCCTCCACCTTCTCCTTTTCCTCCTGATGTTGCTCCCTTCTCTCCTCCTTCGTCTTCTCCCCGCGGGTACCCTACGCTCGAGTTATCATAACCGCCGCCATCCGTCATGCATCACTTGCCACTTTGTGCCCCGAAGAATCCTCTCGCCGCGCGGCACGACAATCGCGCGCGAATCCGCTGGAGAATCGACGCCGATGACGCCAAGCGAATAGCAAGATGTCTTCAGGTGTTGTCAGGATTTTTCCCCGTATACAGTTGTGCTTTGCAATCAAAATGGTAATTGAGAAAAATTTGGTTAGCTGCCATATTTATAGATAGAGCCTCCAATTATTTTTAGGTTCGATCAGACTTCTACACTGAAAAAAAAAAAGATTAGCTGTTGCAGCAAATTAGATCGTAAAATATGGCATAGCATTTTTTAATTGGCTGCAGCAGCTAATTTTTGGTTGCATTAGCCTATCTGTAATGTTAGTAACGGATTTCGATAAGCTAACACAATAAAAAATTGACTGCTGCAATCAATTAAAAATGCTATGCCATATTCAGCCAATCTTTTCTTTCAGTGTAGTACATTGGAAAAAGTCGATTGTTTCATTAATTGGAATTCCGGTAGATTCAACTAGAAAGGTATAAATCAAACACTTTTAATTAGATCTGTCACATTCTATACTGTTAAATATTGAAGAAGCACTGGTGATCCAATCTCTTGAGTTAAAAAAATAATATTTTGTTAACGTATGTACTTATTGTTAGTAAAACTAAATTTGAGTCAAGTTTAATAATTTTCTTGAGTTAAACTTTATGTTTTAGTTAAATTAACTCATCTTGAATAGGAGCGGTGAAAATAATTAAAAATAACCCGAAATGGGTATAATTTGACACTATGAATTTAACAGTTGAGATAATCCAAGAATCTGATTCATATATGTAATTAGAATTTGCAGGACATTTTTTCCATTGGTTCTATATTCATGTATACAAAATAATGACGAATTACACAAGTTCAACTATTTAAAAGATCGTGATGCCTCAAGTATTGTCATAGAATTATTTCGCGTTAGGCGCAGTTAATATTTTATTGCGCGTTTATTACCATTTATGATGAAATTCCGCACGTACGTATATCCGCGTTTAAATAGTTGTAAGTTGCGTGAATTTCCGAATGCACATTGTCGGAAGTGAAACTGTGAGAAACACCCTCGGTGTCTTTTTTTTATTCTTCCGTCTACGATATTGATCAATCTGGTCCCCGTTGTTTCAGCGCTGTTTGCGGAAGTGAAACGTGTTGAAGTCGGGCCTTCCTATTTCAGAAAATGCAGAACTCAACGTACTTGCATTCGCGCAACAATATCCTAAGCTCTGAGCTATCGAGGAATATCTAAGGCATCATTTGCACTTCGCAATTTATCGATCAATCGGTTTCATCTTAACTATAATACAAGCTTTTCACCGGTGGAAACCTGTATTTCAGATCGTCGCCTTTAGTATACACTCCGGATATCGATGTCAGTATTATCCGCCTCTTGAGAGCAATCGCGAGCGTAATTTCGCTCATTCACCTCGCAAATTTTTCGCGAATATTAAGCCGGCATCGAGGCTCGCGCGCCAACGACGATTCGATCTCGGTGCTTTATTTTCGATTCGATCGCGGGATCGGATTGCGTAAAGAAAGAGAAAGAGAGCGAGAGCGAGTAGAAGAGACGCGCGGGAAAACCAGTTTTCCACGCGCCGCCGCGCCGTGTCGTTTCCACGCAGTTGAATACGAGATGCATTAGCAGGGACTGCCTTACTCGTCTTGCGCCATTTACCTTAACGACGTCGACTTTTCTCCAGCGCTTTTCGCATCGCTCTTACTCAACCCGGGCTAGCGGTACTACCGGTCGATCGACACGGATGGGTCGCGTGTGCAGGTTGGGGCACCTGCTCTTGTACCGGTGGTGAATGGAAGAACTTACTTTAGAAAGACGCATCCCAGACCGTCCTCTCTCTCTCTCTCCCCTATGGCCTCTCCTTCTCTTTCTCTCCAACCCGACACGACTGACACGAGGTTAAGCTACGTCTAACTGTAAGATAATCGGCCTGCTCGTTCGGATCGTTCGGTCAACTCGCGTGCGTTTACTCTCCTCTTTTTCCGCCCTCTCCCTCTTGCTTCCCGAAGCTACGTACACTCTTCGTTTATCAATGGCGAACCGTCGTCCTTCGTCTCGTACAAAATGTTATCAAGCAACAGTATTTTTTTTATTAAAACATAAACGGAGGAATATTATGGAATTAATGATATTTTCATACGATACTTATTGCGTTCTCTCTCTCGCTCTCTTTCTTTCTCTTATGTTGATACCGAGAAGAAAATGCTGCGCTTCCGTACACTATATATTCATACGAAGGATTTTTTTTAGTGAGGAGACTATCATGGATGAAGTTGGCTCGTAAAATGTATTTCTTACGGAAAAAATATTAATTAGATGTATACTAGGCGTTAAAATATAGCGAGTTATTATGCAAAAGTGTAATACCGAAGAGTATTTAAGGGACGGACTCTGCAACATATTTGCAAATTGATTACTCTCATTAACGTTTAATTAAAATCCTTAATCGTCTTATGCAAAGCGACAACGAATTGGTATGCGAAAGCGTACTTTTGACGCAGATGGTTTAAGGGAAATTGGAACTGGTTTGTAAATTAATCCTCCTAATTGGCCAACCGATCGTCTTACACAGCGTATTTAAACCTGGCTCATAACTGTATTAACATTTACATCTATTTACTTTTTACATTTTGTTTCTTTTTATCCCTCTTCATTATAATTTATTTGTTTGTTAGAATCATCATCTCATCTCTATAAGTAATACTTAATTTATATATTTATTCCAATTAATATAATTAATGTAATTAATTATTATTTTTTCTACCTCTACTCTTATTATTTCTATTTAATTAATTACTAATCCTTACATTGCGTAAGAATTATAGTGATAGACTTTATTGTCCTTTTACTTATAAACTCCCTGCGAACTGTTCGATCTGTCTAGTTGATTAGCTTATCTTTCTGAAAGTCATATTATGCTTTATAGAAACAGCGTAATTCTGATTGCTCTCATAAAAATTTGCGGATTTATGGCACATTCAGCTTTACGGATCCAATTAGATCCCACAGTATCTCTCAATAGGATTTCAGGCAAACACGTTAGATAATTGGTCCCGCGCTTTCTGATCCTTCCAGATGCAAGATGAATGGCGAATCGTGCGCACCATAGAGACGCCAGGTCGGCATAGAAATGGGCAACAACGGCAGCAGCTCCCATCAATATTGCGCGTCCAACGGGCTATCGCAGGAGATTGCTGGACGCGGGTGGACGCAGTCTTTCCCCCGGGAGCTGGGGAGGCATCATCCTCAGCAGCCGACAGGACACAAGGTCCTGCCGGAGCCGCCCAATCAGCGGCTACGCGCCACCAATAATGGAAGCATCATTCACAACGGGGGAACCATAAGCGGCCGCAGGCCGCCGGCCCTCACGCTTCCGCACGACCTTAATAAGGTAAGGATTCGCGGCGGCTTTTCGAGTCGCGCTGATGACGTGGCGGTACCATGCTCCTCGTGTGCCATGCCGCAAAATGCGAGCCGCCACATCACTGTACTTGTTTGTAGTTGTATACATCATCGCCGGGTGAGCAGAAATTTGTATCGCCAGGCACATCACAGATTCTCATGCGATTCATCATTTTTCTTGATAACAATAATGCACGTTAGAGAAATGTTTGATATGTGTAACCATTTATTTTCTTGTTTTATAACTAACTGATAAAAACATTTTTACTTTTTTATTTAGAAACTGTGTTGCTGTAATTAAAATTTGAAATTACTAAATTTTAATTAGAACGACACAATTTTTAAATAAAAAAGTAAGCAAACTTTTTAGTCACATATGTATCAACAAAATAAAGGGTTATAAGTACCAAAACATTCTCTCAGTATGGTAGACAAGGACTGGGTAGTAATAATAGATTTAGACGATACGTTGTTCGTGAAGTTCAATCGTGCTGATTTTTGCTCAGTTGGAAACGTAACGTTATGTCTGATTTGTCATAATCTATTAGTCATTTCGTTTGTGATAAACCAAGAATAAATTTTTGCGTTTTACACGAGACATATTATCACGTTTGTTTTCAATTCACTTCGAGAACAAAGTGTCTGCTTCATCGAAACGCCTCCACGAAAAGATATGCACGTGGTACAAACTGCTTCGATTCGGAGAGTGTGATATTCCGGAGCAATAAATGCGCCTCCGCAGTGATCGGACGATCAAAAGTGTTTTGAAGAAAATGAGAGGAATAAAAAATATCTTTATCTTGTAACAAAAAAGATTTTATAGGTAGGAAATATATAAAAAGAATCGCAATTATAAAAGCCAATTCGAAGTCAATTAAAGGTATTCAGACGAATGATTATAAGAGTAGTTAAGAAGTTGCGAAGTAGCATCCTAAATTCTAGGAGTAAAATTCTAAATTTCAATTGCAATCGGTTCCGTTCATTTTTCTATAGAGTCTCTAATAATATTTCTTGTCGTTTTTATTTATGTTCTAAGATGAAATTGTATCTATCTGTGAGTAACACATCGTTTGATTTTATTCCGATTATTTTTTATTATAATTTTAAATTCCACATGTAAATGTAATTAATATCAATGATATTAATTTGTAAACTAGAAAAAGAATCTGGTTGTATTAATAAAAATTCTAATTAAAAATGGAGAAATCAGAATTTTTGATTAAATCTATTATAATTCTAGTTGAAATATCAGAATTCTGATTGATATGATCAGAATCTTCTGGTTCGTCCATTTTTAACCAAAAATTTTTTTCAGTGTACATCTAATTTTATCTATTAAATCCCAAAAATAAAGAAGGGAAACAAATGTATGTAGTAAATCTACATCATCAGCCGAAAGTAAGAATCACGAAAAGATTAATATTTTTTGCTTTGAATTTTTTCAGCGTGAAAGTTTGCCTTCGCGAAATTGCCGAAAAGATAATTTTTTATTCCGATTCACCTCAATTTAATCTCCTGATTTCGTGCCTAGCCAGTCCTCCTTCTGTCTCCGCAGACAAAAGGAGGACTGGCATTTCCATCGTCTAGAATTCTCATGCGAGGTAATGCGCATCCGTGAATTCGTCTTTTGGCCGGGCGCCATGTGTCGTAACCCGGTTAAAATTATTCTATAGAGCACCTTTTTACCGCGAATTTGCGAAATGTATCACACGGCCTTCATCGAACGCTTTGTGCCGACGATCGCACAGAAACGACGGTTTCTCATCCGCCCCGCTTTATCACGGTGCCTCCGTTCTCTATAACGCTTATTACGCGCATCAGAATGAAGTTGCGTACGTAAATCAACAGTGTTCTAAGAATAAGTGTTATACTTTACCGTTCTACCTTTATGTAATACTTAAGAGATAAAAATATTCTCTTTACCCATTATGCATATAATCGCTAATGAGAACTTTTATTATGAGAGACAGACATAAATATTATATTTTGTTCATTTCCAGTTCGCGCATTCAAAGCGGTTGAAATCTAGACCGTCGTAAATATAGTTAAACAATGCAAAGTAAATCAGAAATTCGAGTCAGGATTTAAGGATGTCCTGGTTTACATCATGTTTGGTTAACTAAAAATATTAACCACCAAAGCCAATATCAGCCAACCAGTAAAAAAATTTTGTCGTAAATACGCCTTAAAATTGCATAAAATAAAACAAATTATTTGGCTTTTAATGACATGAAGTGTAATTATCATATTTCCTCCAGTTTTATGTAAATAACTTTTAAAAGTTGGATTTAAATGAATGTTTGCACGAATTAAAGTTTATTAAAGTTTTATTAGAATATATCTATATACCAAATAAATTGATTTAATTCGTAATACTATTTCCTCATTAAATCTGCAAATAAGTACTATATAACGCAATTTTATACAAAGATCAACGTTAACAAAAAAAGTAAATAATTTTTAAACCATAAGAAAATTGTGCTCAAATTTGCACAGATACTTAGACGTTATAATAGAACAATCTATGAAATTTTTATATTTTTGGTAATGCTTTGAATTTCGACACATATATCCTTAAAGCCCTACCCTCTCGCCTTCCAGCAGGGAATATTTCGCAGCCGCAGCACTTCGGCATCGAACATCGGCGCGTCACGCAGCCGCAAGATCGAACACCATTGCTGCTATTACGGGAATGGGTCGAGATGTTGTATGGAGAACGAGATGCAGGAGCTCAAGAGATTCGGCAGCGAGCCCGATCTGCGGTACTCGCCGATGGCGCGAGAGGCTGCACGTTGCAACGGGAAGCAGCAGCAGCAGCAACATCAGCACGCGATGGAGCACCGGCATTGCGGAAGTGGGCATTATCCCGAGCGAGAGTGTAGAGAACGAGAGAGCCGGTACAGGGGCAAGAAGAAATACAAGGCACCGGCGCCGCCGACGAACGGCGTCGTTGACGGATCGTCTCCGGATTCTTATAGGTAGAAATATTATGAATACTTTGCAACGAATGGTCCGTTTTTGTCTCGAGTTATCATTATTTAATTTACAAGCCTGCAATCCCAAAGGTTCCATTAATAACAACTCTGTAGACATTCTTTCTCTTAAAGGAGTAATAATTATTTACCGAAAATATGACATCGATAAAAATTGCTGACGTTAATCTTTTTTTATCGACTACACGAAAAGAACAATTTTGCTAAAGTATCTAAAAATTTAAGTAGATACAAATCTGAAAATAATTTGGGACCATCAAAATAATTATGTAGGAAAGTCAAGCGTGATGAGAACAATGCAAAAAATTTTGACATTCTAGAAATCACTTTGGGAGTCTTACGTAATTATTTTGATAGTGCAGTAAATTTATTTTCAAATAAAGTTAATAACTGAAGCTTGCAAAAGTGTCCAAAAAATAAAAAAATAAAATTAATTAAAATAATATGAGGTGTTCAATATAATGTTTATTTAAAAACGTAGAAATTCATTTAATTAAATTCCAACATTTCAAGTTTGAGTTATACAGATCTCTTCATCGGTAATATTGTTAAAGATTACCTAAAGATTACATAATGATCAACAATATAAATATGCTGCAATAAAGAAAAAAATAATAAATTAATATAACACGTCTAGAAAAATGTAATGGAGCAACGGGTACGTCTTTCTTCATATGTATGACAAATAAATCGAGGCAGAGAGGTCACATTCAAATGAACAATGATAATAAACAAAATAATAAAATAATTTTCAGATCTACATTAAGCTAAATTTTATATAGATACTTCAGCAAAATCGTTCTTTCTATGTATATAAATTATATTAATAGAAAAAGAAAGTTTCTCTTTTTATACATTGATGCCAGTCTAAAACATCCATGTCTCGATGTAGGAATGTTATTCTTAGGTACAATGAATCCGGCCAGATTCGACCGAATGGTTGTCGCGGTGAAGAAGAGATCCAACCGCCGCCGAGGCGGTCGCGCCTCTTCAAGACGCGAGCGGAGACGAAAAGAGCGCAGGTCAACTGGCTGTCTTCTTCCTCGTCGTCGCAAACTCATGTTGTCACGGAACGCTGTGAGAACGGTGGCAGCGGGTTAGACAACGAGCGACGGTGGCGAGGTGAAGACGGCCGCGTCGCCAATAAAGAGAATAGACTCGTCTGGCGCGATCAGAGTAATCATCTCCATCAGGATCGTTGGTGTCGGGACGAACATAGGCGTTCGCGTATCTTTGACGGCAAGAATACGCTGCAGAGGAGTATGAGCAGTCCGGAGTTCCAAGCAGAGTTGATGCAGGTGGCCAGGAAGGTGCGCAACAAGCTCAACTGCGGCGGCAGGTCCTCCGTGGAGTCGATGAACTTGGAGCGTAATAGCGACACCGATCGGTGCACGAAAGAATCCAAGATTGAGGAAGCGAAAAGGCCGGAAAAACGATCAGCGAGGAACGAGGAGAGTTGCCCTGAGGAACGTGTGATCGAAGACAGGATCGTCGAAGAGAGGCGACTGAACGATCGTTGTAATCGATCCGAAAATAAGCATAATGAGCGCATATATGACGAGCGCAAAGAGAATGCCCGCGATCCCGGAAGGACTAAGGACTACTTAGAGGAGAGGCAAGCGGAGGGTGTATCAGGCGGAAAGAGACGACTCGTCGAGAAATCGGCGATGTTCGATGAACCCTCTGCGATGCACCCGAAAGAACCTCTTCGGAAAGGTCTGAAAGATCGCTTGGACGCCGTGGGGCATTCCTCCGGAGAGAGGTTCTCGTCGGAGAAGCACCGAAGAGAACTTCTTGAGGACTATCAACGAGCTAAGAGTGTCGCGAAAAGCCGGAAGTATGAAAACACAACAGACTCGGGTAGAACTAGATCGGAGAGTCCGGTGAGACCTTACATCAGGGTCACAGATCCTCGCGGGCAGGGCTCCGGGAGGGAAAGCACGCCTGAGCGAACGAGCGAGGCCAAAGAGAGAGAGAAGGAGAGAGATCCCGATCGTAGATGGCGGAAGAGCGATGTTAGGAATACTGATGGCGCGTCGGATGAGAAGAGATGGTCCTGCGAACCTGTTCCCGCAACGGCGGAGAAGAAAGATGCAAAATCCAAAGAGAAGCTCGCGAGAAAACCAGAAGCCAAGGAAGTCGTCCGCGAGAAAAATTGGCACGTGTAAGTTTGCTCTTACATCCCGGATCAATTTATCTCTCACTCGCGAGTCACAGATGTATACGCGTGCATTGAGCGATTCCGGTAATTATTTTCCTTATCAGTCTCGTGCGCGCGGATGCGTGTACGTACGCAATTAATTTTCCAGCGACGACGAACAAGAGATAACTAATTTAACGCATTCATTCGTAATCATCACGCAAATATGATATCTTCTTGACTATTTCTCTAGATTGCCATTGCCGGAGAAGTCCACACCAAAGACCTTCTACTTTGGCATGGACGAATCGTTGTCAAATGAGTCCCGAAATTGCGTGGATCAACACATGGAGCAAATCCAATCTAGGTTACAGTCTAGAGAGATTAATGGATCAATCGAATGTCATGACTACACGGATGATGTGAGTAACATGTTTCTCTTATTGCTATAAATGTTCTATAAATAAAATTACAAGATCGTCGTTTGGTGTCTTTCTTTATTAAAAAAAAAAAAAATAGTTTGAAGATTTTTAACATAAACGCAATTTTTAGGGGAAAAGCGGAACCGAGGACATTTCATTAAAATTGCGACCTACGTTACCTAAGAAACAATTAGAGATTCCGCGATTTTCACCATCAGCAGCGTGGAGATTACTGTCAGCTTTGGAAGCACCTGGCCCAACAATGAGCACAGCGAGCGAGGAAATTCCGGTAAATGCGCAAGAAATTAGAATATCTAGACAACTAGTAGTAAATAATTAGCAAGAACTGTGAATAGAACTGAAGAGATGTAAAATATTTAGATCGCTTCTGGTTAAACTGTTAGATTGTTTGATGTTAGGTGATGTTCGAGGAGCGTATCGAACGTTTGTCGAGGCCGCCACCGCCGCTGATTGCGCTTGGTCCGCGAAGCTCGCACGATAAGTCGGGCGATTCCGGCATATCCGGAGATGCTGGCGCGGCCAATGATGACTCGTTGGATGTCAGCACCAATACCAACAACAACCGATTGAAGACGCCGGCGACGAGACCGACATGGACGCCACAGCAGGACTTGGGTGAGGAGTCTAGCAGTGACGCTGGGGTAGATTCGCCGCCACCGATGCCAACCCCAGTGAAATTCCCGCCCAGGGCGCATGTATTCTCGTTATCATTGCCGCGCGACGACAATCGTATGTATTTGTATAACCCGGATTTGAAGAAGGAGGGCTCGACTTTCAACTCGCTGCAGAAGCTGAAGAGATCAGTGTCGGGCGCCCTCGGACTCGGGCCGTTGGATCTGGAGAGAAAACGTACTCGCGATGTCCTCGACGACAACTGGCTGCTATCAACAAGTGCCCCGACGTCGTTGCAGCACACTCAGATCACAGATGTGACACGATCCTCGCCACCCGGCTGGAAGCCTGGCTTTGACGACGAGGATGATGACGAAGTACTAGTGGAAGACTTAGAGGATCGCGGCGACTTTCCCGTGATCATGAAACCGCCCTCGTTCTCGTATTTAGCTTCCGGTGGTCATGTAATGTACCTGCCCGAGTCCAATGACTCTCATTATCAGACGCAAAGTTTGAGCTACAGGAGCAACATGGCAGCGGAAAGCGAAAAGAATTCCGGTAACAGCTCCGGATCAAAGTATCGCAAGAACGGCGTGGATGAACTCAGGAAACCGAGCAAGGATACAGAGAAAACGAACAAGCATCCCAAAGAATCAGTCATACTAAAAGAAAAGCCTTTTGTGAACGAAAAAGTGAATAGATTTTCCAAATCGTGTGAGAACATTTCCGAGATGAAACAACGAAGTACTTCGCCCATCGGTGGCCAGCAGAATTTGCAGGATGATAAGGAGATTGCTCCAGAAATCAAGACACCATTAAAGAGCAACTCGAAAGGCCGTAGATTCACATTCCAGAGTACTGTGCGGCAGATCGAGAGGCGCAGATTGGCGGAGAAGCTATCGCGGGAGGCGGAAGCCAAGGAAAGACAGAGGAAAGGCGAGCTAGAGGCGATGCGTAAGGTAGAGGAGGAGTTTCAACGAAAACGAGCCAGAGAAAAGGCAAATATCAGGCAGCAACTTCGCTTGTACAGCATGGATGAAAATCTGAGGTAAGCTTTTAAATTTATACTTGAAATTAAATGTTTAAAACTCTCAGATACATTGAATTTTTCGATCAAGTTTCGTGTTTACCTATAGATAAAATGTTTAAAATGTTATCCAAGCTTATTAGATATGAAAAAGAACGTAGTTTTTTATGAGAATATAATGTAATTTAAAGAGCTTTTTGTAGATATAGACAGACATTGTTTAATTATTAGAATTGTGAAATATTTGTTATTAACAATCTATTTCGATTACAGTAGCTTACCCACCGTGTGGGACAGCTCTCAGTTATCTCGTGCGGACCCGGACGGCGCGCCATCGTCATCCGCGTCGTCACCCACGTCAGTTCCACCGGCAAAACTGACGACTGTACGGAAGAGCAGCGTCAGCAGCGATGAGTATTTGCGTAAAAGAGCGTCCAGCGTGGATTCGAGACAGCAACAACAGCAACAGCAACCGAGGGAGTACAAAGATTATCGGCCAAAGTATTACGATTGGGCGCCCACCGACTCGTCGTCGCATCTGGAATATAAGCAGACCACGGTGCATCCTAAAGTGGTATGCGACATTCCCAAGAGCTCGCCCGTCTTTATAGACGCGCACGCGAACGTTTCTAAAACGGCGAATGTCAGTTCCACACCTAGATCCGACAACTACAGGTAAATGTAATAACGAAAGCGAAAGTATAATTTAAATTATACTGAATATAGCTTCTCAATAAATTCAAAAATAAAAAATAGAATTTCTATAATTCTATACTTGTACTTTTTTATGGTATACATTTATATTTGAGATGTGCACAATAATTTTTTGTAACGATCTAAAATATTTTTATTTAAACTGAGTTAATAAAAAAATAGGGAAACATGTTATTTAAAACTGATTTTAAGAAAACTCAAATAATTTGGTAAAATGTTTTATTCTTTATATTTATCATTCAAAATGTTCGATAGTGAGAGGAAGAAAGTGAGAAGTGAACGCGGTGTTTTCATACGTAGGCTACGCAAAAGGATTAAGGAGGGTAAAGGTCTCCTCCGCTATGCAATACACATATACAAAGTGTCTGTCATTCCGAAGAGTCTTTGAATTCACTTTCACTCACGTGCTCGCGGCCATGTTAGGCTCGCGTACAACAGCCCGCGATTGCGAGACGACTAACCGCTAATGGCGAATAATCTTCTAACGCATTACCCAACAGGAAAGATTTTGCTCATGGGGCCGTGGCGGCGAGATCCTCCTTAGCGAGCAGCGACAGTGAGCTATCGCAACCGAATACGAGACCGCATTCCAGGCAAGCCGTCAGCAAGAGCAAACCCATACGGTCTAGGTACGTTCGATACAATCTGGTCCCCTTGACTTCTGCTTGAGATAACGATTTCCCGCCCCTGAGAATGTTTCCCGAAATAATAGCGATGTCGACGCGAAATGCCTGCCAACAGGAGGTTTTCCTGGCTTTGAATGACGTCTATAATTTTTATACATCTCGTATACTGAAGTGAGCGCGAACAATACATAATTCTCTTTCAAGCCTGTCAAAAAAAAAAAATATGACAGTAATTTTCTTTATAATTATTTCCAGAATTGTTCTACTTTAAAATAAAAAAATTAAAATTATTTTATTCATTTTATAAATTTACGTTAAAGACTTTTAATTTTTTGTTTTTTTTTTTATAAATCCAGCGATGTGTTTACAAAATTTTGAAGCTATTCTTAAATATTTTCTATAAACTCTTACAATATTTTTTTGTGCTCGTTCCAGTATGCATAAAACTTATAGCTCAGTTCATTATCCCGATAATATAGTCGGTATTCGATGTGGCAGCTTGGCTTGCACTTCCGTTGCAAGTTAATGAATATGAGTATTAATGTTTGCTAAACATACAGTATTAATGAAATCTACTAATCGCACCCGTAGGTAAGAACTCGCGCGTATCGTGCGACTACTAATTTTTGGCTTTCTGATTTTTTATCGTGCGCAGGTTTTAAGGTGGGCGTAAAGTAAGTAGTCTTAACACCTCTAGTCATCTAACAACGCTTCATTAAACCAAGCAAATATGGTCGCGCTTCTAACTACGTATTGGGCGAGGATGGCACAAAAGTGGCAAGCATCGTGCGAGAATGGCTAAACCAACGCATCACAATTGTCGGACGTGATACGTACGTTTGAAAAAAAGATCGTCGCTCCGCTATATTGCGTCTTGGTTTATCTTCCGACGCGTTGAACGCCAGCCAACGTTCTTCGAGTCTTGCATCTGTATAAAGACTATGCTAATATTTTACTAGATTCTCAACTCACCTAGAATAGATGTTTGCCTTGGCGTTCAGCGCGTTGACAAATACAGCAGAGGCGTCTCACGTGTGCTCGATCGTAAAATTGTATTGATCTTCTACGAACGGAAAGTGGTTTTTCTTTGAAAAGGAGGGCTCCAAAAATTCTATAAAAATTTTATAAATATATAACAACTTTTATATCAATGATTACAAATTTGTTAAATTATAAATTTTGTAGTTATATAGAAATATATTATAAATTTATGTAAAATCTTTGAAATTTTTTAAAACAGATCTCTTATTTAGACGGCTTATACAATGAAATTACTTTTATATACAAATTACTACATCATTTATATTGAATTCTTATTACAATGTTATTGTAATGAGAAATTCGTTACGAGTCGCGACGTTCTCTGCTGATACCAAAGTAGGAAAAACGGGGAAAGGGTATCGAAATAGAGCGAAAAGAGTAAGAAACGATTAATCAGGTCGGCTAGCCCAACACGCAGCGAGGAAGCCATCAGCACGGAGGACGAGACCCCGGTGGAGCCAGTCAAACAGGAACGAAGCCTTATGAATGGCTTTATATTGAACGGTGTGCAGCCTTTCGTGAGGGAGAAGAGCTACCGACCCATTTCTTTCAATCCCCAACCGCCTCCGCCTATTCCGAGTTAGAAGCCATACTGCGGATCTTAAAGAGTACTGTAGATCTTAACAAAACTTTGTAAAGAGAATTCGATGTATGTTATTCATATATTTTCTGGCGTACGCGAAATGTCGAATCTAAAAAATTTATTTTGTGAATTCTTCCTCGATCTATATTATATTTGAATCAAAACGAAGATCGTTTAGATAAGATCGACAATTTCGCGTACATCAGCCCGTTAAATATTAAGCCGAAGGATTTTTACGAAACTTTATAAACGAAGATTTTATACCGTTTTACAAAGAAGTAGTTTTTTATACGATTTATAGAGAATGTTTTTCGAGAATCTCCCCTATTCTCTGCGAGCGTACATAGCGCAAACGCGGTGATCATTCTTCGCGCAGCATTCTATGTACGTGAAACCAATGTCAAGTAATATCTTTATATGATGTATAACAAGTAACACGATCTAACTCCTAACCAAATGTGTTCCGTACGACTCTCAGTACGTTTATCTACTATTTATATTTTTGTCGTAAGTATATTAACAAAACAAAAGCGGAATCAAAGATCATAAGCTTATTCATGCGCGGCGTATCGTTTTATAGGCAATTATAAAAGCACGTCGCGGGGAAAAATACCAATAATACCGGGTGTATACATTTACTCACAGGTTTAGGGCAGTATCTTGTAATTATGTACAGGTAACAACCGCAGGCAACTGCAAATATTTGCTCATGTAATGTAATCAAACAAAAGATAATGTTGTTATTAACTGAATGAATTTCTTCTTTTATCCTTGCCCCAACCTACATCTTCAACAGATTGAAGTTATGCGTGTGAACCAGCTAAGTTAAATGAAGTTTGCAATTTTTACATTAATATATAAAGAAAAAAAATTCAATTCTTGTCTGTTTAAAAGAATTTATAATTCTTAATTTCCGTAAAATTTTCAACGTTTGTTTGAATTTCATTTTTTTTCGCGGTCTTTGATCTCGCATTTAAAATCATCTTGAAGTTAGACAAATAAGACACGACAAGCGTGAATTTCAGATCGATTAACAATCATTTGTTTTACTGTGTCTACTTGTTCACACATCTTGAAAAACTAAAGAGACGATAAGAAATGAGTTCGTCAAGTTTTCCGAGAAACGTTGCACCATCGACTTCCTCTTTAGCTAATATGTATGTTCTTATTCGTTTCTTGATAAAATTACATTGTTTTATATAGATACTTAAATAACCAAATCTTTCGAAATTAAATTTTGCAAAGTGTTTTACAAATTTTCTTGGCAGAATGCCAACAAGAAAACAGGATTTGCTGTAACAGAATACAATCGATTGAATACAGAATGAATCTATTAATAGATGGCAGATCGACTGCAGAAGCCGAGCAAATCTGTCATTTCGTAATCATTTAAATGAAATGGCAGATTCTACAATGGCTGACTATGTTGATGAATAATCGAGCAAGGCGGGTCTCAAGAGTCTAGAGAGCATTATTTCTTATGATAATCTTTTCTTATTTTTTTATTTTCAAATGTTTTGTGGTGTTAATTGTTTTATTAATTCAACGAACTTTTTTTTTTCCAAGCATTTCACTATAATATTTCCTATATTGAAACTTGCATTTTATTTTAATTTGTCTAAGGAATAATAGGACTATACCTCGAACTGTCCAATTATGTACCTAATGCTTTTTGCCCGATTAAGAGTTAATGAAGACACGGTCTGTGCCAATCTGCTATAATATTCCTCTGAAAAGTTGCTATGTTGCAAAAAATTTTGCTTCCTGAATTGCTTTTCAATAATTGGTTGTATTCAATGATAAATAATATCGTTACTGTATTTCATTAATGTATATTTCACTACAGACAAGTACACTTTGAGTCAATATTGAATGAAAGTAGCAGCGATGAAGAAGAACTCAACATAAATATTCCAGCATCGCAATCAGGTGCAGC
The DNA here is from genome assembly GCF_001594075.2 of Trachymyrmex cornetzi. Lineage (NCBI taxonomy): Eukaryota > Metazoa > Arthropoda > Insecta > Hymenoptera > Formicidae > Trachymyrmex > Trachymyrmex cornetzi. Next base: position 2,873,974 of record NW_017296059.1, read on the forward strand.
GGCACAAAAGCAGAAGAACATTAACAACTCTACCGTGCAAAACGACAATTTTACGGATAGGGATGAGGCTCGTATCAAATTAATTTTGGAATTTTTTTAAAAGATCGCAATTTCTTTTTTCTCCAAGTATTAAATATTCCTTGGCTTTCTTTGTACAAAAAATACAACTCATAATCATGCCGGAAGCAAATTCTCGTTAATACGAACTGCATTATTAGAGCATTTGATTATTGTTATTAATTAAGATTTTAGAGATCCATCTCGCGCTCATACTTTGTGAATCTTATATAAATACAAGTTACATCTTCGCAGATCATTTTGTCGATGATCTGGTCGAGCAATCAATTGGGTGCGGCGTACTACAACATCCTTACGTCCGAATTGTTCGTGATGGACGATACTTATGACGACGGTGTTCACTTTAACATCGCGAAGACCCTGTACAAGCAATGTCAGCCGCGCTACGTCATCACGATCTCCGGCACGTCCGACGAGTTCCTCACGGCAATCGAGGCCCTGGTAATGTCGGAAATGTCGAGCGATCGGAGCAGGTCGTCGGGATTGAGCTCGGGGCCGTCGCAGGTCTCACTGAGGGTGATGCGGAAGAGGGAACACAGCTTCGACAGATGCTATCACAGAGTACGATGTCTCAAGCTCCGGTCCGAGCCGGCGAACGCCAACAACGTCGAGAGGCTTATCTTCCTGCAGGGCCTGTTGAACTTCAAATCGATCGTCATGATCCATGCGCTGGGTCTTCTCTTGATCTACATCGACCAGCATTGGAGTAATATCGCGTTAGATCCTTCCGGCAGGCCTGGCTTTGTGTCTCTATCTAGCGTGACGTTGTGAGTTTCTCTAATCTAACGATAGGATTAAATACTTTAGGCACGGTACACTGGTAGTAGTGGAGTTTAGTTTGCTGATAATTCCTTGGTGAATGTTGTCTTACGAGAGAAAGATCCAAGTCTTCATTAGACGTTAATTTCTGAATGTTTTTATTAATCCTTTATTACTCGCGTGGGATGTATAGATATCCTCACTTTACAAATTTGATAAATGTATACTATTATTTACATTATTATGTTTAGCATAAATTATTTCTATACATATAATAATTTTAAATTATTATTTTATTTTTATAATAATTTAAATTGTTTTTATAATAACATTTTTTTTGTAATTTTATCTTTATCTAAAAAATATATAAAATATTAATCTTTATAACAGAGAATATTATTAATTTTTAATTTAATTGTAAATCATCAAAGACACAACAATAAAAATTGAGACATAATATTGGAATGCCAGAAATGACAGCAAATAATTTCTTAGCTTGCTACCTGGAACGCGAGTAATGTAAGATTAATCATACTCTCCTCCGAATTTATTGTAACAGTTTACAATATTTGTTGGCCGTCCCGAAAGACTTTCTAGTTTTATAATAGATGGATGCTTCTAACAAATTGCGTTTTATTCACGCATGGTCGTTTCTTTGTTGCACACGGGATTTCGTAGACGTGACATCGTCATGATAGATGATGACACTTACGAGGCGCTGAATATCGTGCATGCCAGACATCATCCGAGTCTTTTCAAGTGTGGCGATGCAGCAGCGAAGAAGCAAAGTGGCAGCTTATTCATCCTCCTGAATCGTTGCCAATCGCGACCTGGAGCGCAATTTTTATGGCACGTTATCCTCTCGTCTTTTATATAACTTGTGACGTTATCGTATTTTACTCAGAGACTCTTTTATAGGAAAACGTTGCGACATCCCACTCGAAATATCGAGATTCTTAACGAAAGATTCGAAGTCATCGAATTCTGTTCGAATCCGGATGACTACAATATCGTGGAAAATCTGACGTCGTGTTTAAAACACGTTTACCGCTTGACTAACGTCATTCTGGATCGATATTTAGCGCAGCAAGCTAAAGTTTCTGATTGGCGACGATTGCATAAGGTTTATCACGTTATCCAGTTTTAATCAGGCAGCTCAATAATTGTGGTACCTATTACGCTCACATGTTCTACAGTCTATTTTGTATTTTATGTCGCAGACGGTTTCCTCTATAATTTACATCGCCGACATATGCGAGAAACACTGTAAGAAAGTAAGGCTGTTCCACAAAATCGTCAGCAGTATCACGAATGAAGTACGTTACATCAAGTATTTCATTGAGTACATAGTGGACTTTGGTGCGAAAAGATCCGAGCATAATTTTATCGTACGCGCAAATGTGGATTCGCATTTGAACAACCGTAAGCAGATCTTGAACTTTTTATTGAACCCTGCTATTTTGTTCAAATTTATCAGGTATGATCACATAATTTAATTATTATATAATCTAAAAAATAAAAAATAAATTTTTACACAGAACAAAATGTTACATTAAAAAACTGATACCTGTTTCCCATCAATACAGATTGACTTTAATCTCAACTTATTATTTACCTTTTTTTAGTTTTAAGAATCAGGTTAAGTTAAATTAAGATAAAAGTTAATGTACTTTAGTAGAAACAGGTATAAGTTATAAAAAATATCGGAAAACATTTTTAAATAAAATAAGAAAACACTCTACTTTTTTAAACCGAAAAATAAACCCGAACAAAATAGCAGAGTTACTCATGCAGCACAGATCGTTCTAGCAATATTGTAATAACATTACTGTAAACTTCTATGATACACGGATAATAATATAACTTTCGAAAATTACATTATCATTGCACGGTGAATATCCGATTGTTTTCATTGCGTATTACATTATTCTCATTATTGCCATCGAATACAGTACACCACGTGAGAAACACTTTGCCCGAGACCCTGACACAGATGGTAGAGAAAGACATGAAAGAGAATCTTCCGGCCTCGGTAACGACCTGCAAGATGGTGTACATACCGAATCTCGGATATCTCCTAGCGATAACTGGATGGAACCCGTCACCGGCCGACAATGTGGACTTGGAAAATCTAGAATTCAAATTCGCCAGCAACAACATACGTTATTATAAGAGTCCCACCGCCAGAGGTTCCATTATTTTTCAATTTTTACAACTTTAAACTGTATACATCACAATGTGCATTTAAATGCATAATTTTTTTGCGTCCGTTTGAAATTGAAATCGGTTTTTTAGAATTGGACGAAACTATAGGAGATATACTACTGAGAATAAATAAGCGGGAAAGTTACATTATGTTGAAGCTTGTGAAGTATATAAATAAGCACGCTGCGTCGATCTTCAACGCGATTCAATTGTGCGCCGAATTAGACACGTGAGTGAATTAGATATATCTTGAATTCTACAAAGAAAATGTGCGAACTACTAACGTCAGTGATAATAAAAAATTAAAAAAATTATAATTAATTAGATAAAAGAAAAGACAAAACAATTATAATTAAAAGAATTAAACAGTTATAAGTGAAAATCAGATCGTTAAGAATAAATCAAATAAGAAAAAGAATCCTATTTTCTCAGTCGAATGGTTATTGCGATAAATATTTCCACGTATCTTGGTGGTCGAATTGATAAGTCCATCTTAGAAAGTCAAGAGTTCCAGATTCAAATCCTGACTGAGATAATATTTTTTACAATAAGTCCTTTGCAGTATTTTAAAATGCTTATTAGCATTCGATGATCAATGTAGTTTGTAATGTTAGTTCTATTTTCCGTTTATAATTTCATTTCAAGTCCGATCACAAAGTAAACCGGCGCGCAGTTTATAGAACTGAAAAATGTATTTACAAATTTACAATATATAGATGAATATTATTAAGAGCATCAAGAAACTATTTTCATTTTGACCAAGAATAAGATTTTTCCTGTTATAAAAAGAATTAATATTAAAACAAAAGAAAATACTCTGAACTCCTTAGAAGGTTTTTAGTCATCTTCTAGTGTGGGAATGAAAATAAAGGACTCTGATTGGTCAATTATGGAAAAATCTGTGCTCCGGCCTATATACTCTTTTGTAACACTTCTCGCGTTGTGTCGATCGTTACAGATTGCTGGCATTTTACATGGTTGCTCGAGAATACAATTACGTGAAACCGAACATGATGGACCGGCAGATCATAGCGATAGAGCAAGGTCGACATCCCTTGCAGGAGTTTCTAACAACGTTTGTTCCGAATGACACTTATTCTGGAGACGGGAAGAGTCTCGTGAAAATCTTAACCGGCCCGAACGCCTCCGGCAAGAGCACTTATCTCAAACAAGTCGCGCTGATCGTGTTCATGGCTCACATTGGCTGCTTCGTGCCGGCAAAATCAGCCACTATAGGAATAGTGACTCACATCCTGACTCAGATCACGTCTGTAGACAGCATTGCTCTAAATACGAGCATGTTTCTGCAAGATATGCGGCAGGTAAACTAAACGGATAAACATATGTACGTACAAAAACTAGTTTTAATTGGATCGAATATGTAAGACGTCATCTGCTAGCAATATTACCATAATTATATACATTGCGTTTTTTATCTTTAATTATACGATACTTAAGATGGTCCGATACAGAACGAAACGTTTGTCATCTTTTATATCGTGTGTTCTTTGTAACACTTCCACCATTTAGGTTGCTCCACTTAATGGTACAAATGCTTTGAGGCATTCTTTGATTGGTCTATTAGTAAAATTCTTTCTTCTGATTGATCAATCAAATGCTTCAAAGCACTGGTCCGCACCTTTAGAATGATGATCCTTTTTGTATTACTCTACTTTAGTATGACTCTTAATGTTTATTATTCAACTAGTATAAAAATTTAACTTATTTTGTAGTCCTTTATTAGTTCTATTGTTTGAATTTTGATCTATTAAGCCTTTTTATTTCTATATTAATTAAATTTTTATAAATATGATAATCTTTTCAAGAAACACAAGGCTTATCAAAGTCGTGATAAAAATTAGGATTGATGATTATCTATTTATCCGAATATTCGTATCTCAATCAGCGAAATTATAATTTAGAGTTGATTTCGTCCGCATCTATAGATTGAAAAGCTTCACAAAAAGCATCTTATACGCGATATAAATTAATTAATTGCTGAATTAATGAATTTTTTCGAAAAAGATGATTGTTCTTGTCATCTTTTAGATAAACTCCGCCCTTTATGCATCCACACCAAACTCCATCGTCATTTTAGACGAGTTTGGAAACGGAACATCCGAAGTGAGTGGCTTGTCATTGCTCGCGGCTGTATTGAACAATTTCGTCGAGCGAGCGGTCAACTGTCCGCACATTTTCGTGGCCACGCACATGCATCGGGTGATGAACATGTTGCCGCAAAGCCCGATAATCGAACAACAAGTAAGATATAAGGATAATTTGCAGTGACACTCGCGGCGCCGAAAAGATTTCCTTGAATTACCATTATTCTTTAATTTTTTATCTATTTCATTATTTTTTTTTTTACTATACTTACAGACTTTTGAGTTTGTTACAAACAAGGACGGCTCTGTGGTATACCTCTATAGTTTAACTCGTGGACACGTAGCACGCAGCTTCGCACATGCTGCTGCACAAAGTGCGGGTTTGGATAAGAAGATAATTAAACGAGCACTGGAGGTGATTATATATACATTGGAAAAAGAGTCTGCTTGCATAAATTAGAATTGTGGATGAAAATGGACAAATCAAAATTTTCTAGGTGAATTTATTATAGTTCTAGTTGAAGGAACCAGAATTCTGATTGATATCGGAATCTTCGATTATGGGTTGTCCATTTTCAATCAGAAACTTTTCTCAATGTAAATTTTGTCTTACGTATATTAAAAATTTCTTTTTGTAAAAATTATGTAAATAAATTATGAAATAAAACAATTATTAGTCTAATTGTACTGTAAGAATTCTAAAAATAAGAGGACTTTTGCAGGTATATGAAAAATTTAAGGCCGGAGAGTTACCTTCACGACTGCCGGAAGCTAACGACCAAGATATGTGAGAATATTACAATTTTGTGATAAAATTGGCCACATTTATACAATACAAAGATCAAATAATTAAAAATAATTGTGTGATTTATGTTATTGCAGGGCGGTGGACATCATCGAACGATTACTAAAGTCGGACAATTTCAATCTGGAAGAGTTGAAAACGTTGGTTCGTCAAGCTACAGAATCGCCAGCTGTAAAGATAAACAATACAAAAAATTGAAACGGGAAAAAAGGGAAAATATTTCGTAAAACTTGTCGAGTCGAGTCACAAAATCACAATAAGTTGCTGAAAATATAAGAGATATTGAAGTAGAAGAATAAACAAAATGTTTCCTAATAAGTATTTAAATGTTATGGGTAATTATTTATTACTTGCGTACAGCAGATATGTATTTTTCTATATATATTTTGAAATAGACATTCCATTATTTACAAAGAAAATTGATAAAAGTCTGAAAAGTTCAAGTATTTTTCATAATATTAAACATGAAAAATTGTTAAAAATATTTCGATATAGTATAAGAATTTTTGTTCACCAGAGGTTTATCAAATATTTTCAATCCAATCAATGTATTCTACATAAAGCGAAAAGTACATATACATTAGCGAATTGAATTACAATATTGAATATCACGTCGAGCTAAATAAAGCATAAAATTCATAAAAGGCCCCAAAATATTTTAATTTCGTTTCTCAATAATAAGAAAGAAAATAATATATAATAGCATTTTTCACACTGCAGAGAAAATTATAGCCATATTCGGACTCAATACAAATCAATTCACACGTTTTTTCAGTGTTAATAAATAATTTAATTCATTAATTATATATTCCTCGTCACATTACCTCAATAATAATTTTAAAAAGATTCGAAAATATGCAAATCGATTTGCAACCAATTCCTCCATTGTATGTTTATCCTTTATTTATAGTTTTAGATTTTAGACAAGAAACATAATCCGCAATCGGTACAGAGAGCAAAGTACGATATTTTATCGGATGCAGATAGCATAGCATTTTTCCCGTTTGCACAACAGATGTCGGGACCGGTTAATTTCGCGCAGAGCCTTCCATAGATATACAGAAGTGAGTGTTTTCGCGCCGATCGGTCTGGCGACCTCGCCGGCAGATGTCGCGGCGATCGGCGCGCGCCGGCCGGGAGCTGGCGCTCGCAGTCTTTCCGTTGTCAATAACGGACACTGGCGGTGTATCCCGGCACGAAAGCGAACCGAACGGCCGTCCCAACGGACGCGCGAGATACCTAAAAACGTTCGGAGCCGCGGG
>NW_017296059.1:2881522-2919243 GCF_001594075.2 Trachymyrmex cornetzi
TCTCTCTCTCTCTCTCTCTCTCTCTCTCTCTCTCTCTCTCTCTCTTTCGCGATTTCTCTATACTTCTTTCCTCACATACACACACGTTCCAAGCCGATTAATCCGGCCGCGTGCAGGGCCCCGTTTTAAGCCGTGATAATTTAACGGAGCCGGGTCGCGTTTTATGGTGCCGAACGAGGTGCGAGGGACGGACTAAATGACCATGGATCACGGTACGTGCAAGATCGACGTCGGCTGCAGCATAAACATCCAGAGGACCGACGGTGAGAATAGTAAAATTACCAGTCAGATTATTATTGTACCCGCGAGCGCGCGCGCGTCGTTCCTCGCCGATCCGTTTTGCTGTGTGTTTCCGTTCTCTCTCTCTTCTCCATCGCTTCTTCTCGCGCCGATTCCTTTATTCTTCCGCGAATTTCCGTCTTCCCACTTGCCTTTCCTCGGCCTCTCTCCTTCTTATCCTCTCCCTCCAGCAGCGCTTCTTTCGTACTCATCGGAGTCCGTCTACTTCTCCTGCAATGCTTATTTCGAGTTCTCCGTCTCTTGCCCGTATCTACCAATGTAGTTTAATTTTAATTTCGGTTAAACTAACTCTTTATCTTTTTCTAGTTCTAAGAATTAGAAAAAGATGAAGAGTAAGTTGAATCGAGATTAATTTACATTGATAGAAACGAGCATTTCTGGTTCTCTCGTTCTTCTTGGAAAGGATCGTCTCTCATGTCCATTTTTATTAGAGTTAACATAGACCTGTTTTTTTCTATAGCTCAGGACTGAACTTCTTGCACGGTTCATCTCTTGTCTCTTTCTCTCCAATGTGAAGGGAAAAAGAAGATGAATCGCACAAGAAGTTCAGTTCTGAAGTATAGGAAAAGAGTGTATATGTACATTTTTTAATTAAAGGCTAAACGTAGATTTAAATCTTAATATTATATACTTATTATACAAAAAGTATGCAAGTGCATAAATATAAACAAGTATATAAATATATCATACCTGATTGTGAATCACAAGAAAAGAATGTATATGTATACTTTTTAACCTTTAAGTAGATAGGTGACTACAGCCCTTTACGCATCGTTATCTTAAAAACCTTGTTCTGGGAAAGGAAAATGAAAAGAATTCACAGAAGTTTTAAAATTCATTATTTTTACATTTCTCTGTCTCATCAAGAGTATAAATAATGTAAAGAATGTAAATAATACATTTAACTTTATAATATAATACTATTAAAAAGTATAATTATAAAAATAAAATTTGTTCTGAACACTCCACTTCCTCACTTAAAGGTTAAACAAAGATGATATTCCTAAGAAGGGAAGAAGTATAACTTTTTTATGCGTTAAATGGAGGTGTTTAATAAAATAAAATTTCTAGAACACAATTTTTACTGGCAATTCTTATTAATGTAATTTTATAAATATACAATTGCAACTAATAACCAGAAGTTTCACAATTTTAAAAAAAGTACACGCACTTATTCTTAAAACAATATAGCTGGTAATTCTAATTTCTACCAAGGTAGATTAACGTTAATCTTGGTCTAACTGAATTTGTATATTTTTCTAGTTCTGCATTGAGGAAAAGATTGTTTATTTGATTAAATCGTTTATTTAACTAAATTAATTTAATTAGTTCGTTTTTATTTCTTCCGTTTAAAAATGTATGCATTTAAATTTAATATGTATGTTTGACTTAAATACGTACATTTTTCATCGAAAGAAATAAAGACGGATTAAATTCATTTATTCAAAAAGAACAATTTTTTTCTCAGTGTAAGAATTAGAAAAAGGAGTAAATTAATCTTTGCAAAAAATCATTAATATAGTGCTGAAACAGTCATATTTTGAGTCAAGAAATACAATAAAATAATGAATTATAAAAGTCTTACTTAAGGAGAAAAGCTGTAAGATTTAAAAAATGTACCTCCGTCCTCCAAAGGTTAAGTTTATAAATACACATTACAGTTAACGTAAATTAGTAAAAATAATCTGTAGAGTTTCTTTTCTTTCCACTCATTTTCTTGTTTTCTCTCTTTCTCTCTTTTCCTTTTTATATTTCGGTATTATTTTCTTAATTTATTTCTTATTTCCTTATTTCCAATCTCTTCATTATCTCTTATCCGTTCTCTCCCCCTCCTCCTCCCTCTCACTCTTCTCAATCGCTTACCTGGTTTCACTCGTGCGTCTCTGTATTTTTCCGCGACCGCTTGTCACGCGGCCCGATCGACGCATGACGATCATGCGTGGGCCCAGATCGATCCTTCGGTCGATCGACCGGCCGACCTCCATGCCCGAACTAGTGTTCCCATATACGGGAAATTTCGACCTTTCTTCCGCAATTCGCGCGAGTTCTCCCCTTCGCGCCATATTTGTTTTCCTTTTTTCTTACCAGGATTTCGCTGCCCCCGTCTTTCTTCGCTGTCCTTTGCAGCGCCTTTTCTTGCGGCTTGCCATAAATCGTTGTAAATAATTAAGAACATCGTGAAGTGTAATATTCACAATATACATATCGCTCATGTGTTACAATAATGACAACAAATTGTCATTTTTAAGTTGCTTGCAAATTTGTTGAAGTATCTAAAATTTAGCTATAGATCTGAAAATAATTTTGTTGAACTGTAAAAATAATTGTACTTAAATTGGTTGCTAGACTATCAAAACTTTTTAAAGCATTACTCATCATGCTTGAGATTTTTATGTAATTATTTTAATTGTCTAATAAATTATTTTCAGATTTATATTTAGCTATGTTTTTGAATACTTTAGTAAAATTGTTTTTTTCCTCTGCATTCAACTTGTGTCAAAATTGCATTTCAAAGTTAAAATTAATCAATTTTAATTATTTAAATTTCCGTCTCACATTTCTTGGAAAACTTCGTTTTTCGGGTCGTTATTGTAGCAAATGGACGCTATATATTTAAATTATTTGATGACTTTTAAAGAAGTTCTAAGTAGTTTCTTAATCAAAATATCCAGATAAAAAAATTATTTTTGAAGAAGTTTGGAGTGAATAATTTCTCAATTAAAATATTAAAACAAGAAAAAAAAAGAGATTATTTTTAAATTATCAAAGTTAAATCGCTCTTCTCGCAAACTAAATTTGAAATTTATAAACTGCAAAGCTCCATTCTTCATTCAGCCGGGGATGATTTTTTAAAATTATATTAAAAATAATATATATTATGTAATAATTATAAATCTTTATAATTTAATATATTAAATGTTAAATAAAAATATTCGAATGTTTTAAAGCCTGATTGCATCAACGTTATTTTAATTTTAATGGAAACTTAAGACTCTCTCCTTCTTTGTTTCTCTCAGCATTAAAAAGAGAACCAGAGTGTTTTAAGTCTCGTTTGAAGTCAAAGTAACATTGATGCAATCGGACTTAAGTCGAATGCGAAGGAAATGTAACTTTTTTTCAATTATTTAAAATGTACACAAAAAGAGTATGGTTTGTTTTGTTGAAGTATCTAAAAATTGAGCTAGATATAAATCTGAAAATAATTTTAATCAAGATAATTAGATACGTAGAACTTAAACTGATTGCTAGAATATCAAAATTTTTGCAGCACTTCTCATCATATTTGAATTTTTTTCACAATTTTGATAATTATTTTGGTCTAACAAAATTATTCAAGTCTATATATATATATATTTCAATTTTTAAATATTGCAACAAAATCATTCTTTCCGTGCAAAGACACGTTGTTAGAATTCTGCGCGTTGAATTTATCTGTGACTATGTGCGGGGACGACTTCAATTTCTGAGAAACGCAGTTGATATGTGTGGGATAAAATATCAAAGGTGACGATATCGGGCATCTTCTTCAATGGTAATTGCTTCCGAGGATATTATTCTGTCGATGTGCCATCCAAATTCCTGCGAGCGTAATAACGGATGTTTCAAAGCCTTTGATCGAGTTGTAAGACGGCAACTTCCTTTCACCACGCGTGTTGTTCCCGACATGTAGAACGAGACCGAAAATCTTGTGAGCTTCCAGCACGAGCAAAGTTACGTTCTCGTTAACGTAATCGAAGAGCGGAAGTCACGAAACGCAGTTTGCTTTAAATTAATCTTGAAAACATTAAGCTAACTCCTTGCGAAATGTGCGAAATAACGAAGAAATTATTTATTGCAAAACGATTAAGATTTTCTCGAGGTAAATTAAATGATCGTTCTTTAATGTAGCTAATTAATTTGATCAATTATCGGCTCGCTGAAGATTGTTCAGGAGTTTTTAACGCTGGAAGTATATTGACATTTTTTTACTTAAAAGAACTAACAGGTTGTGTAAGTGAATAAATTACTATGTTCCAATTTTTCATTTTCTGATTAACTTGTGGTTCAACTTAATCTGATAATAATAATATAAAAATTGCATTTTTCTACCTGGTTAATCACTAAATTGAAAGTTTCGTAATGAGAAACTTTTAAAATTACCACTTTAAAACCAACAGTTTACTGATTAATTACAGCTAAAAAACACATTTTTTATCAATACATTATTAACTTAAGTGAAGTTAAGCCATGACTATAATTAATATTAAGAACAGCTCGTGTGAGTTATCAAAATAATAAGTCATATTAACGAGTATGACATAATTAATAGGCTTTGTTTAACATAAATAATAAAATTACGGAATATGTTTACTTAGTCGTCTTCAGCCTTAGACATTAAATAGTGAAAAAACGCATAAATTACAAAGAAAAATAGTGCGATTGAAACAATTTAAGAGTGAAAAGCCAATCTAACAAATTGGAACGCTAACATAAATATAAGTTAAAATGGAGGATGTCTGTATTTTTCAACAATTTAGACAATTACAAATTAACAAGAAAATGGAAAACCGATCATAAGTGATAAAAAAATTAAATATTTCATCAGTAATAAAGAACATAATTAGTGGAAAGTAAAAAATTTCAGAATTGTAATTATATTTCTTTTGTACAAGAAATATAATATTAATTTAAAAACTAGAAACGGAGGATCAATAATGACCATTTAGTACTTCTTGCATAAATGTGGTTGTTTACCTTTCTCTTAATATTTCAACTATTTCATTAAATAATCAAATATTTTTAAGTTCGACAAGTATCAGTATTCAATATTTGAATTAAGATCAGCGATAGTTTGAAATCACTTTAAAGTTTCAATAGTGTAACACAATTACGAAGGGGATTTAAGGAAGAAAGCAAATTGACGAGACTATACGTGCTCTCCTTTCTTTCTTGATGTTTGAAGGGTTAATCGAAGACGAAATCTTACGTTCGTGATCGCGAACTTCCGGCACGAACTCAATGTTCTTGTTCGCGTAAGAGTAGAAATATTAGATCCAAAATTGACGTCAGTTATATGCCTATGCTCTCTATTGATCTCTCGATTGTTTATATATGTGACACTCAATATCGATTCGGCATACCTATACATGTATACGACGGAATATAATATGTAGATTACTAACTACGATTTTTACACGAATATAACTTTTTATTCTATATGTATCCACACGTGAGATGCGTGTCACGTTTATTTCTAATCTTAATTTTCATCTATTTTTTTCAGATTAATATCTCTATTAGAGAACTAAATCTTTAATATCACTCTATTACAGAACTGAATTTAACTTGTTAAGCCATGACGAGACATATTTTTTAACATAAATATAAAAATATCATTTTATTGTTAAGGAAAGTGATTACTCAATTCACTTTTTTCTTTTAAGTAACGATTATTTTTAACAAAGAATATTTTCTTAATAATAATAATTTTAAAATATATACTTATTATAAATTTTAGAAAAACTCATTAATATGTACTTAAAACAATTTTCTTTTGAAGGATATAATAAATTGATTGAAACATTATGCGGCCCGCAAGGTACTGTTAAACTGATTAAAGTTAATTTGCATTGGTAAAAGAATGAACGAAACTAAAAAATATCCGATTATTTAATTCTTGAAAGGTAAAGCTGAATTTGTTTAAGAATTTCTCAACAATCTTGCACGGTCATCTTGCGAATAATTAACCAAATTAATTGGTTATTAAAGAACGCTCATTTAATTTATCTCGAGAAAATTTTCGTTTTGTAAAAGAAGGACTTTATTTTATACTTGAAGAAATTCGAGAAATCGCTTTACCTATTTCCGAAAATAGCCCTCTGAAAATGATTCTTAAAAAAAGAAGGTTCCATATCACTGCTTTAATATCTTTGCGTGCCAAGATAATTCCAAAACTTCGAAATTATTCGAGAGAACTTCAGAAATAAAAAACAAAAGGTCGCAAAGTATAATCTTGGAAAGACACATATACAATCGCCATAAATTTTCGTCCGATGAAATTATTAATTCCGTCTGTCCCTGTTTTCGTAAATTTTTGAAGTTATCTCCGAGTCTATGTATAAGTCCTCAAAACTTCAGCCGGGGAGGTCGTTCATTCTCGACGCAGTCTTGGAGAAAGAGATAGGAGTGCCTGGGGTGGATATATCTTTCGATATTTAATTCAGCGTGCACGAGCACGACCGCGCCGGGTACCATCAACTATAGACGAGGCCGGGCACGAAGTTTTCGCTCGTTGCAGTCTGCACTTCGGATGCACACTCGTCGGCTGCTCACCGTTACATTCGTTCGCGAGGCGGCACGTTGCGGTAAGAGCGAGCGAGCGAGCGAGCGAGCGGCGCGTTAGGGGAGACTGGCATAATTGATCCGGCGGAACACGACCGCCAGGCACAATACTCATTTTTCGAGCCATGTGAAAATATTTCGCGTAAATGGACTAGGCAGCAGTCGCTCTTGAATTCTTATCAGGGCATTCATAATTCGTGAGAGGTTCCTAAACTTTGCTTTATATAATATAAGTTTATATGTATAGGTTTTATATATTTTCCCAGATATGAGTTTATATATTTCCCCAGATTTATTATTTTTTGTTTGAAAATGAAAAAAATGGAAATCTATTTTTTTTAATTCTTGGAATGGATCAATTTCTTGCTTGATAAGCCGGAAGGAAAAATTATATATTTTATTTATAAAGAATTATAATTTACAAAAATTGTAAACGTTTATAATGTTCCAAAGATTGTGAACTTTTAAATTATCATATTTTCTTTTCTTTTCAGCTTTTATTATGATGATGTGATATTTGAATGACAAATAAAGAGCGGCTTTTGCGGAGTACAACGGATTTTCATAATTCAATATGAAATTTAATTTATTATTTATTGTATTTATGTTGTTTGGAAGTCTATAGTTGTGTGAGAAATTACCGGCTTATTAATCGGGAATTAATCTTGCAGGTACGAACCGTTGGTATAATCTATTATTCGGCACAAAATTTTATCAATTATTCCGTGTGTTTGTATCGCGTAGGCGACGGACGTGAAACCTGCATTTCGTTCGTTGAATGCTCACCAGAGCATTCATAATTCGCAGAGGTTCTTAAAGACCGCGCGGGAATTGCTTTATTGTTAACCACTTTATGTTGCGGCACGCATGGGAAGAAATATCATTGCGCTTTCGAGCGTTAATCCTTTTTGCACAGTGTTTCCCAACCATCATATCGCGACGTAAACGATTTTGGACGTTCTGCGAAAAAGATTTTGATAACTAACTGGCGGAAGATTGCAGTCTTTCCGACAAAAGTCGTTCCCCTCATTTACAATTCTTGCACATTGAAAGTTCAGAATAATGGAAATATGAATGCGAATGAAATATTTTCCTATTTATCGAAGGCTTTGTGCCAACGCTTATGAATGAGCATTACACTTATCTCCAGTAGTAGCATTTATTACGGAGAGTTAACTGAGAGTTGGAGCATTTCGCTACGGATTATACGTGTTATCTTGAGTTATCGCTGTTCTCACACTACTTGGAGTTATTGTGTAAATAATCTTAAAGCTGTCATCGTCATCAAACATTTCTGAAAAGGAAACAGCATTATATTTGCAAGCGGAGATTTGCAATCTTTACGACACGAGTTTCTCCTAACGAGCTAAAATTTTTGCAATTTATAATCCACTGAACGTAGAGTTTACCTCGTCGCAAAATTTCGTATTCACTATATCACGAATTATGCGTTTTCGTGCCGAACACCTGGCCCGCCAGAATTACGATCGCGTGAATCAGACCACCCCTCGGACACTTTGGACACTCCAGTCGTTCACGAACACATTGCAATGCGGCACGATCGATATTAGCAATGGGTGCTTCGTTGGATAGCCTCCCACAATACATTCAGTGCGCCTCTCGAGAAGCTCGCTTTTTGCAAGCGCAAGCAAATTTGTAGCATTTCCCTCGTGATGCTCCTTGATGTTATTAATTATCCGACGGATGCTGACTGTCAGATGCAAAACTTGCCAAGACGCCAGATATCGATCTTGAAATTTCATCTAGCTATCTCAAAGGAGTTTGAAAGAGCGTCATATTCTGTAATGAATTTACAGTGAATTTTTCCTTCTCGCGAAAATAGGATGAGAAATCCTTGTGCTGTATTATCGTGCAACTTCTCATCGTTAGTAATTTTTTTTAACGTTAACCATTTTAAGTTTCCTAACAAAAACAATTTAATCATAATCTCATGAAATGAAAAAACTAATCTGAAGTTTAGGAAATGTTTTTCTTTAGAGAAGGAATTTATCTTTGGGAAGTTTAGAAACAATTCGTTATCCGCTTACACGTACGAGTAAGCAGAAATGTAAATTAATTTTTATTTATAATATTTAATTTGAAAAAATTAATCATCTTGCATAGAATTACATCGGATGGCTTTAATTTTAGCGAATGATGAGATACTGTCGATCGAGCACGTCGTATTATTTCATCGATGATGCTACTTATAATTCGTTGTATTGCTCATCGCGCAGTTGTGCCTGGGAGCTTCGACTATTATTTCATACTACATACGTCGCGCACTTTGCACAATATTAGTCCGCCAACGCAGAATATTTCTAAGGCTTCCACTCGTCCTTGAGATTAAAATCAT
This sequence comes from Trachymyrmex cornetzi, assembly GCF_001594075.2. NCBI lineage: Eukaryota > Metazoa > Arthropoda > Insecta > Hymenoptera > Formicidae > Trachymyrmex > Trachymyrmex cornetzi. The sequence goes on from NW_017296059.1 coordinate 2,890,500, forward strand.
CAATCGGGCTTTGTCACTTTATTCGTTCGCCACAATAGTAATCCATTGACATTTGGATATTCACATGAATCTAGATAAAACTGCGTTTCGAAATAATTTATATGAAAAGTAGGGTGTAAGCTGTAATTTTCTATACAGTAATTGGAAGTTTATTAAATGATGATCTTCTTGCAAAGTAAATTACAATAATTTACAATCATTTTTTGTGATTTTCCTATTCCTTTTATACGTCGGAAAATTCTTTTGTGATTCATGAAAGCGGTGAAAAGGAACAATGGCAAGATTAAAGAGCGCCGTGTCGGTACAGTTGCCAAGATTAAAGGATTCGCATGTCTTCAATCGTGTATTTGCGTTGCGATTTTAAGATGAGTTCTGGTATTGCCGCCGATTGCGTGTGGTCAGGAAATTCTGCGATGGGAACCAATCGACTTCCGGCTGACCGTGTATGCAAACCGAAATTGAATTACGACATCGCATCAGCGCGAGCTTTCGTGGTCGAGTGCTCTGGAATTAAAGGGAATGGCATCGTGTTCCGCGATGTTTGTTCCGTGTAAATTCATACCCACACTGGCAACACCAAATCAGCTAATATTTATGTAATAATAGTCTTTGCCTTCTCTCTGCCGTTCTTCATTACAGCTCTATACTGCGTTCATCTATACGCTGAACACAGAGTTCGCAAAGTTTAGTCCATTTATTTTCAATCGAATTTATCTTGAATATAACTATTTTAAAAAATTCCTAAAATTATACTTTTATGCTTTTTAAATGAGAAGTAGAACAAATAAGTTTTGTAATATATTTTGGAATAGTGTATAATAAATGACAAATTGATAGCAAACTTCTTTGATCGATCTCAATTGATTTTTCCGTAGCAAAAGTATTGAAAGAGGTCATTGTCCTTCGTAGTTTGCGGCCTTGTATATCTATACTGATTGAAATATCATTTTTCAGGATTATTTGAAAAGATATTTTGGTTATTTATTTATTAATACTATTTCTTTATACAGTTGAAAAATTTATGTTAAATTAACATATTTCACAATGTCCTAAACAGTCCATTCAAATTTTTGTGTTAAAATAACATAAAATGAATATACATATTAGAAAGTAACATCGATATTATATAAAAAATTAATACAAAAAACGTAACACTGATATAATTTATAAGTAATTATATTTCTTTATTATATTTCTTTATTATATTTCTTTATTAAACATTTATAATATGTTAAATTAATACATTTTATTCATTTATCTTAAAACTGTCTTTTTTAAAAATATTATTTCTATGTTATTTGTTCACTTATAAATTATTAATTCTGAGAAAGGTTAAATATTAATTTAACACAAATGTAAATAACAATCATATCATGTTAAATTAACACTTAGGTATACTAAAAATTCTTTGGCACAAAATTTTAACAAGGACTTGAGTGAACCGTTTCTAATACAAACAACAAATATTTTTTACTTATATGCTTATCTTTGCTTGCAATATATTTAATTTATATTTATTCTAATTTATATTTCTCTCCTGGAGAAACATTTTGGCGCTTGGTACTTTCTTTTATTCAAGCATATCGGTATTTTCCAATATCTCCGGCTTCGAATGCAGCTCTATTCTTTTATAAGACAATCGGCACCGTTTTTATTAACGCGTTCTTTCCACCGTTGAATGAGTCAGACCAGTCGCCAAGAAAGGCGAGGGTTTGCCAATAGCCGGTTACACGCATACTCGTGCACTGCCCGTGCACGATCTATGGCTAATGCGTGTTAAGGTTTTTACCCGGCTGCGTACGAAGCATCAGATCAGTTATTTTGTAATTATCGATAATTGCTGCCTGGAACACTTTACGCTACCGGAAGCGTATCGATCATCTGCTTATCACGGACGGCGCCGCTTATCTGCGTTCATCCTGAGTGCACGTATGTTACTTCTCTCCCTGTTTTCTTAAGCCCATTCTACAACTGCGTAAGCGTATAGTTGTAAGTGATTGTAGTTGTAAGAATTGATCAATCACAATCGAATATGAAAAGAATATTCGACTGTGATTGATCAATTCTTACAACTACAACCACTTACAACTACTATACATATTATAGTGTTATAAGTGACTTCAATATATGTATGTGATTTAATTTTCTTTATAAAAATGGTACTATACACATTCAAATGTATAAATTTGTTTTTATATGTAGTAATAGGGTGTTATTTTTACACAAAAAATTAATCATACACATACACGGAGAAAAAAGTAAAGTAATATTCGCTAGAATTCTAGTAAATTTTATAAAATCAGCGGGTTCATAGAGACAGGCGCCACTTATGTATATCAAATTTACTTTATTATTCTGCTAAATGAACGATCGTTATATAGTCATATTATAAGACTTTTTATATTACACTTACAATTAGTACTTTTTACACCAGAAGTGCTACATACATATCCAAATGATGAGCAATCGAATGAGTTATAAAAAGTTCATTTTTTCAAAAGCTAGGGCTAACTTCACACAGATCAATCATTTTTCTTCGTATACTTATAATTGAAGTCACTATTTTTTACGCGGCTGGATTTGTTTGTAAATTAATCGCAATTATACAATAGAAAAAGAAGTTGAATTTCAAACGAATTTGTTGCTTAACTTTTTGGTTTTTCATCGTTTTAGGGCTTCATGTTTAGTTCGTTTCCTAAAGAAATTATTTGAGGTTGTGAATAATTTCCGGCACTTCGATATCCTTGTCAAGTTTCGGTTCGACCTTCTTCAATTGGCGGTTAATTCATCACGTCATCGCGCGATCTCTGCTGAATGGGTGCCATTGAATTCTGCGTTTTGGTTCGTTAACGAACTTACCGGCGAGCTGTTTAATTCGCGAGAATTTCTGACACAATTGCCGTAACGTTGCGCGCGAGTTTTTCACGGACGGCATCGCAACATGCTCTCACGCATAAACGTGCATAGATCGTCCTCGATATGACGCAGGCCGTCGCGAATTCCGCGAGAAATGTTCTGAAACGAGGAATGAGAGACGCATATTCGCGTGTAACAGTTTTTACGCGGCATGATCAGCGAAACGCGTCGTTGGAGTGCAATTGCATCATTATTTTGTTACGAGAACTAAATGGAGAACTGTTACAAGAACTAAACCACAGAGTAGCAAGGAGATATTATGTTCATATAAAGCATTTAATCTCTTATACCTTTAAAACTATAAGCGAAAGCAACGGCTTCTAAATCTATTTCAATGTTTCCTTTTATCTGCGAGCTCATTAACGAACATGAAGCGAATACATTTAAACCTGTGGAATATACTTGGATATTAAGGAGATACAACAGTTTCCGGCTATGGATAAATTTTTCATGTTCTCTTTTAAAAGCGAAGATCAAAGAAATTTTAATGCTCTTTTTACTAAACTGATAAATTCTAATTGTCAGTAGAATCAAAATATTTTTGTTGTTTTCTCAAAGAATAAGTGTGACTCTTCTTATTTGACAACATTCATTATTGCTCGGTTTTAGCCTTATTTTGGAAGGAATTCTTGGTTAGTATAAATAACGTTCATTTCTTATATATATTTTTAAATAGCGTCGTTCTATAGAATATTAGTAAAAATTTCTTTGGTTTTTGTTTTTAAAAGAAAATGTGAAAAATCTATTTAACCGGAGATGGATGCTATTTGCAAGCTACTATATTTGTTGGAAAAATTTAAGAATATTAGAGAGAAATGAACTTTGATAAGATTATTACTTTACTTCTCTTTTAATATGTCACCGTTATATCAAATTTATTTCTGTAAAATAGAACGATCTCAATTTGCGTTTCAAACTCTAACGCCATGACTCGAGGTAATCAATACGACGACGAAAACTAAACTCGTATCGTCCGTGTCGTTCGGAAATGTACGAAGGCTCTTCCGCCCGTTCGCATTCAAAATGTCAATCGACCGAGTTGCGCCTAGCCGCGTAACGCGACGCGTTTACTATTGTCCGTATTTAAAGCGTCTGACCTTCGCAACCTGAAAAAAATGGCATTGCACGTGCATTCTGCTAATCATTGGGAAAATGCACGTATTGACTGTGTCTCTTTTTGCGCGTATTAAGAGAAATAACAGTTACTATTTGTCGCGTATGATTCAACGCGAATTCATTGCCAGACAAACGAGGCTTCGACCTAATACATCAGTTGATCCCTGAATTACTCGTGTCTGTTTCAATTTGATTTCGTATTAATCTGTCAAATATAGATTGATAGATTTGCCTGTTGACAAATTAAATCTCTGGGGTTCCTTTAATCTCGGAGATTTACCTGGGCTTAATCTAGCTAAAAAAAATATAAAGGACAATTCTGATGATTTCCTTATCAGAGAAAAACGTATTGATAGTAACTATAAAAGTAACAACTATTATAAATTTCGTAGAATTAATGTACACTACAGCACACACACAATAAGTATAAAATAATTCATTTAACTATACATGTACATTATTTTTATATATTTTAAAACTTGTATTATTGTCCTTTATAATTGCAATCTATGATTTTTCTCAGACTGTAGGATTAAGGATTTTGATCTTTTCAAAGAAATGCAGATCTTCCGAGATCTGCTCGCCAGACTGCTTAGATAACCGTCGTTAGGTCGTTACACGTTCTAATGCGCTCGTCTCGTCGCAATTTCTTTCATCTCGCGCATTAACGGGCATTCACGGACAACGCGTGTCTATTTTTGTCCGCGCTCTATTTCGGCCGCGGTATCTGGAGCTTGGTAAGCGACAGTGGACAGACATCCAAGTAGATGCACTTAAGATGCCTGCACCGAAGGTTGAGAGTAACGTGCCACGCGTAACAGGACGCTCATGTTTGATTAGCAAGTGGGGCACGTTCGTCAATTATGCTCCGCACGACGGCGTCATTAATTGCACCGCGCCAAACGATAATCATAAGCGCACGACGATCGCACGTTAAGTATGACGTGACGAAGTGATTGCGTTGAGGAGGCGGAAGGGCAGACAAGTAAACGAGATTAAATATTCTACATATCGCTTGTTTACAAAGGTAACATAACTCAAAAATTGTCATTTTTTAATTGCTAGAAAAATATGACGGAAAAAAGAAAGAATATATTTTTATTTCTTTACAATTAGTTATTACACAAAAATTGCGTTACAAAATTAATATTAGAAAATTTTAATTTTAATAATTCAAAACATTCAAACATATTTTCTGAAAAACTTTATTTTTTTAAGTTGTGTCGTTATTATAATGAATGAGAGATATACATATACATATCGATATTTAAAAATATGAATATTATTATCAATTATGTTATCTTTTTTGCCGCTTGAAATTTTTAATTGACTATCGCAAATAATTTGGGGCATGCACTCTGCAATGTAGGTATAATTCACGATCAATGATACAACTTTTGCACATCGATTGTGGTGCGGTATTGTGGTGCAACAAGTGGCTGACACGCATTCTGCGTGTAATCCTGCTGTGTACAGAAATGTATTACAGAAAACGCCCGCACAAATAATCTTGACGATATCCTCGACAGACGGAGATATTGGAGTAAAAGGCTCGATGACTAATTTCGTCGATATATCTCGGTCACCGCGATTAATCTTATTTCTAGATCTCTACGTGTTCTGGCAGGATATCGCAAGTTATTAAAATTAAATGTTCTTCGTCTTTTAATAAAATATATGTATTTTAAAGGAAAGTTAACTTCATTAAATGTAAAATAGATTTAAGACTATTGTAGTAATTTACATGAAATTAAAAAAACTTCGATTATTTTTTTAGGATTTTCAGTAATCATTTTCGTTTTATTTTCATTTATTTTCACAATTATAATAAAATTGTTCAAACTGTCTCCACTACAATAAACTCCATTCTGTACAATTAAAATTCTCTGTTTATAATCACATTTTATTTTGACAAACTCATATTTTCAGATTGATAGTACAATAGATTTGCTGCTTATACGAAACGAAAAACACATTTTGATAAAAGATTTTGATTTATTTATTCTTTATTTAATTAATACTGTATATTTAGAAGAACATTTTCATAAAATCTGACGTTTTTTTTCATATTTAGTGGAAAACAATTTACAGAAATGCGTGCGTCACGCTATTTAAGGTACAAGATCCTTCGTGTACATAGCTGGAAAAAAAGACTTGTATAGTTCTTGTCCGAAAGCGCACCACGAGTCGTCGAGAACCGCACGCACGTGGGCGCCGCAACCTTATAAGGATGTCCATAAGGAGCCTCTCTCAGCTCACCAAACCTCACCTTGTCTTATCTTATCTTACGTCATTTACCGTCATTCCCCGTCTGTCGAGTGCTCCAGTGTCTTGCATCCCCACGAAATCCATTCGCTCGCTCGCTCGCGCGCACTCCTGCGTGTAGCCCAAATTCCACTTTCCCTTGTTGCTACAGCGTTGCTACAGTCCTCTTCTCACATACACAGGCTTGAGAAAAAAACACTGCCTTGGTCGAACGGAAAGATATATTTAGACTAAACTGAGTTTTATGTAAAGATACGTAACTTTTCTCGTATTTTCTAAATATTTGTTGAATCTATTTGTTACATAAGTAAAACGAATACCATTATATTTTTAAGTTTTTGCTTTTTTATCTTTTTCAAATCTTTTTTTGTCTTGTTTATCACATTCGTAATGTTATATAATATTTATAAAATATATACAATTTTACTTTTATTTGAGTTACCTTTTATTCACGAAAAGAACGATTTTGCTAAAGTATCTATAAATTTTGCCAGCTATAGAATTGAAAATAATTTTGTACCATTAAAATAATTAATAGAAATCTCACACACACAAACATGCAGCAGTGCTGCAAAAAGTTTTAACATTCCGGCAACTAATTTGAGCGTTCTATATAATTATTTTGATGATCCAATTAAATTATTGGATTCTTTTCAGATTTGTGTATCTAGTTAAATTTTTAGATACTTTAGTAATGTACAATGTTGGGAGAAAAAATGGTTGTAATTACTATTATTTAATTAAAATTATAATTTATATTTATTTTCAGTGCAAATTTTATAAATTTTTTATTAGCATCATAATCATTCCAATTATATTAACAGTATAACAGTAATAATAATTATTAAAATGAAACTCTTAATCTTAATTATTTTATCATTATTTACAATTATAGTCATAAATATTAAATACTTTTCTCAGTGTATTTTCAAATTTGTAGATTTGTACGTATTTTAACAACTTCGAAATTTTAATTAGGTTCAATAACTTCACACAGATATATATTGTTCTTATTTATTTAAATCCATTTTATCCGCCCACACATTTTAATCTCAGTTCAACTAAGTCTTCATGTTTTTTTCTAGTTATAAGAATTAGAAAAAATACAGTAAGTTGGGCCGAGATTAAAGTTAGTCTACATTGGTAGAATGAGCATTAGAATGCTTTGAAAGGGGAAGGTGATCGGTGAGAAAATTTGCATTTCGCGTTACATATTTTCAAGTATCGCCTAATACCAGATTTCACGAATTGAAACTGGATCGCGAGGTGTGATGATAAAAAGTAAATCGGAAGTAAAGCACAATAGTATCACCGACGTCATTTTCCGCCATCCTCATCGTTAACCGGAGAGCAGGCGAGACGAGGAAGCGAAACGTCAATCTATCGTCGTTCACGGACGATTAAAACTGTATAAAACGTTCGCGTGACATCTTCGCCGGTAAATGGCAAAAGGTAGGCGTATGTATCGATTTCTCGTTTATATCGTGTACATTGATTTTTAGCGAGCTACAATTTTATCGAACAGGAAATTCTTCGTATTGGATAAACCGAACCAGCAATCTTTTCATCATCTCGCTTCGCCTGATTTTTCGCTGGGGCTTTAATCGGTTACAAACTGCGGTTTTATTTATTTTTTATCAAAGAGATGCTTCTGTTTAAATATTTTTTTGTGGCATTATTTAATTCTCTGAAGTTGACACCAAAATCTGTAACACAGTTACTGATGCTGAGTCTGTAAGACCCATTAAAAAAATTTGTGTTAATTAAAACTTTTTAATTAAGTTCAAGGAACCAAAATGACTTGTATAAAAAAAGAATAAATACTCTATATATATATATATAAATATATTTTAATAATTTAAATCTATAAATATAACATTCACAGAAAATTAGATTGTTAGGCATTTTGATGAAGAGGTTTATAATTAAGTTTCAATAGACTTGGGTTCATTAGACTCACTGTCAGCTCTGAAGGGTTAATCGGGAAAATTTAATGCGAGATTAAACGTGGGATGCGCATACTAACAACCGTGTTTATTTTATCCTGAGAGATAAAGTGTTTTTATTCTAAAAATGGAAAATCATCCTGTGTGGCGGATGAAATACTTAAAGAAAATTGCTGGCGACATTATAACGATAGTGCCAAAGATCGTTTGTCATAGATCACTGCACGTAACATGAGAAAGACGACGGTATTGGCGATTCGCCAAGGCATGCTCGAACCGATACTTGTCTTTATCAATTTTATGAGGGACGTAAGGCATTGTTCGAAGGTGCGCCCACTATCTCTATAAAATATGAAACTATTTTGAACACAACATACATCACAAGTTTCTCGAGGAATATTGCGATAATTGCTGCACACCGTTGGAAAATTTGTGTAAATTTACATATTTTACGTGTCCTGAACGGTCCACTCAAATTTATATGTTAATTTAACACAAGATGAATATGTTAGAAAGTAACACAAATATTATTTAAGAAGATAAATATAAAAATGGTAGGACACAATTCGTAAACAAACCGTGGAAACATATTTTTTTTCAATAAAATTATATGTTAAATTAACACATTTTATTCATTCATCTTAGAATTTATGTTTTAAAACATGCTTTTATGTTCACTTACTTATAAATTGTGTTATTTTGACACTAAGAAATATTGTATATCAATTTAACGTAAATTATTTAAATAACATAATCAAGTTATGTTAAATTAACACTCGAATATGTTACAAAATTCAATACAAAATTTTAACAAGGACTTGTTGAATGGACCGTTTCTAACACAAATACGAAATGTTTTTTACTGTGCAATTATGTATACGAAGCACCGTTCATCGTAGATAAACTTCTAATTACAACATAAGGGTATTATCTGCAATTTGCCATCTTTTGTAGGAATAATACTGTTACTTTACAGTTATTTTTCTATGTATATAACATAAATAATTTCGACGATACCAGCTGCATTTATAATGGACTTTATAGACATTTGATAGATTCTAATTAGCGGCACATTTAATTGCAATTCAATTGCAAAATAGATCTAATTGAAACATATAAATAACATATAGTAACGTGTCGTCTTCTCGTACAAGTGTTACACGCGACATTTTAAAAACCTGTACATGAAGGAGAATGATATAATACCCGTACACTTTTGCGGCCGTCACATGTAGAGCGTGTGAAGGCGTCGACATTTATCATATAAACTATACCGACAATAATCAAACATATTATTTGTTGTTAAATGCAGACTGCAATGTATATTATATATTAAATGTTCCGTTATGTTTATCTAATAGCAAAGAAACTAAATTCGATACGTATTTTTATATATCAACAATTTTTACATACTTAAAAAATTCTTCAATTAAATTCTTAAAAGAGATTCTGAAAAAAAAATCAATTTTTTTTGTTAATTTAGAAATGTAGTAAATTGTTTTATATCTCAACTTTTACGATTTAATTAATGCAAAATGATTGACAATAAATTGCTTATTTGCGGTAATAAAAAAAAATTGCTAATTATTTTACTGATAGTAGCACGATAAAAAATTTTTTTAAGTATGAAGTCATGGAAGGATCTATCTATCTAATCTATAGAAGACTCAGTTTGTCTTCCTCCTTCTATTTATTCGTGTCGTTGTAGCAACGGTGTGTTACGCAGGCGTGCATACAGAGTGTAATACATATACAATATTCCGGGGCCACGTTACCTAGTCCTACCTTGCCGAGCAGTATAGCCCAGCTGTTCCAGTGCTGGTGCCGTTAGCAACCTAGCTGTAAAACTTTGTATTCGAGCCTGGGCTTTGGCTGGTCGGTAACAAGCTCGTGTTCTCCTGCAAAGTGGCGGTCTTTCGTGTCGTCGTTAGGAACTAAAGAACGACTACGTCGTTTTCCTTCCTTCCACCCACGCGACTACATTGGTACCTTCTACATTGTGAATGCCTCAACACGAAATCGCACTAATTCTCGGTGTATTTTAGATGCATCGTGTTCAGATATCCGTGTATCGTGACAGTTGTTCGAGAAAATGGCGATGTTGCAAAGCAGCTTTGAGAGCTCAACAGCTTTATTCGACACAAGATTACAAGATAATCAATAGATTATGTGGTTAATAAAAAAGTGATTCTCGGTTTAAATTACATTTAAAATTGAATTATAAATTCAATACTGATATTTATGTGTTATGGAAGATCTCATTAAAAAACAAGGATGTTTTGCATAATTGATACAGAATTTGTCATACACAAATTTAAACATTACAGAATGTCATCAATTATTATTCCCTTATTTCTGCGGCATTTAGATTTGCGCTACTTTACGAACTTGAGCTATTCTTACTATAATCATTTTTATTTTTACAACACTATACTGCTGGTTTCATATGTTCATTCTCTCGTTTTGCTTTTCACTCGTACGTTTTTTCACACGCTCACCCACTCGTTCGTTTGCTCGCTCATTCTCACGCTGGACTCTTATTATACATCACGGGTTAATGACTCAATTTTCTACACTGTTTTCTATACTGCGGATGGGTTACAGTCGTTCTCAGTTACTTTGTACATTCATGGTCTCAAAAATTCGCGATAGGATGACGATTAGGAATGCAGCTCGATGTTTCTCAATTTTCTACACTGTTTTCTATACTACCCAGCACGGGTTCCAATCGTTCCCAGTTACTTCGTGCATTCATGATCTCAAAAATCCGCGATAGGATGACGATTAAGAATACAGCTCGATACTTCAGTGCGCGGAAGCCATTAAGACTTTACGTGCGCAAAATACTACACACATAAGCTATATGTATATCGATTTCGGTATAAATTTATTATTTATGCAATAAACAGAGAAGCATTCGCAGCAATATGCCGGACTTGAGAACTTGAATTAATCTTTATCTCGAAAACATGAAATTTTAATTTGTCTCAACTAAATTATTTATTCTTAATTTAGTTATTCTTTTATTGAGAGTTTTGCTATTATTTATTTTTTCTCAAGCTTGTGCATTTCTAGGTTATCATTAAAATTATATGTTCATTTCTATCAATATAGAAAGCTTTAATCTAGTTCTAAGAATTATAGAAAAAGATAAAGAATAAATGTTAAACCGAGATTAAAGTTAATCTGCATTGATAGAAATGAACATTAATGTGTTAAGTTGGAGATTACTTTCGATGGTACAGCGGTCGTCATTTTTCTTAGTTTAGTTTCTAATCGTTGAGATTAGATTTACGAGATTTATCTTGTTGCTTTCCATTTTCATTTCACTTGGCGATCTCGCGAAGAAGTTGATCGCGATCAATAGTATCGATGCGTACACACAATAGGCGCGCAAATACAGATTATTTTTTTAGAATCTGTGCTTTATATATCGACGATATAATGTAGCGTTCTCCACTCACGTTTTACACATGACGGATCTGCGATGCAGGAAGCCGCTGCTTAAATTTAATGTTTAATAGACCGTGTGTGGCTGGACCCCCGAACCAAGCGTTTTAAGGCCTCGTTCAATCGGGACGAGACCGAAATGCATTTGAATAGAAATCGGAATGGCGACGCGTGCCGATCGCATCATCATCTCTATTATTATTTCCGGCTCGACTTTGATCCTGCATTATGCATGGAAATTATAGCTTATTGCGCTAGAAAACAGGTAGTTGATTAACATTAATCAGGATCGTCGAATCACTATTTGAGCACGACCGCTAAACATTTTCAAAAGAATTTTGCACATTTATGCCCTCTATCAATGTAGATTAATTTTTATCTTTTCAACTAACTCTTTTAATTTTTAGAATTAGAAAAAGATGAAGAGTTAGTTGAACTGAGATTAAAATTAATCTATATTGGTAGAAACAGGTATTAATGTATTTTTATATAATCTGATATAAAAATTGTTTTAATAATTATTAAATTAGAGAACGCGTGTAATTATGCAACTAGTGTTAAAAAATCACTTTAAATTTAATGCAAAATTTAAGATTCTTTTTTTTTAAGAGAAAGAAATGCTTATGGCGATCGTACCTGTTGAAGGGGCACAGTGCGTTTCCGTGATGCAACAATCGTCTGCATGCGTGTAGGAAAGGCTCGACTTCCGAGTACACTGTAAATAAATATGGGCTGGTACCGTGTGGTCACGCACCGAGAGCTTCGAGTTGCATATCGCAAATGTTAGATAAACCTAGTGTCACATACATCCGAATAAAAGATTGCCGGCGATCGATCAAGCGGCTCCAGATGTATTTTTCTTTCGAAGCTAGGAATCTATTAACATTTTCTGCATCCTGACTTGAAATAAAATTATTCAACAACGTACAAAATGTCTTGAATTGAAACACTAGAATCAAATTTTTCAGAAATAAATTACAACATAAAATGCTGACAAAAAATTAATGCAGTACACCGAGAAAAATTTATGTTTGAAAATGGATGAGCCAGAAGATTTTAATCGTATCATTAGAATTCTAATTATCTCGACCAGAATTATAAAAAAAATAGATTTAACCAGAAAATTCTGATTTATTCAATTTTAATTATCATTCCAATTAATGTAACCAAATTCTTTCCAGTCTAAAATTAATTTTTGCAAATTTATATTAATCTTATATTTGATAGAAGATCCTAACTCGTCAAATATTTATTTTCTGTATATATGTATAATTAGAACACACTTGGCTGAAAAAAATTTGCTTCAAATTCGTCGAAAAATACCTAAAATCGACATCCATTCCTCTGTGATCTTATTTCTCACTTATCGAGTTGGGAGAATCAGTTGCGAAAATTCGCACAGTACTGTCTAATCTTTAACGAGGTGCCGTTAATGCTTCTTATTAGCGTCGTGCTGCAACTGACGACACAAATCAACCGCGGCGTTAGTTCACCTTCGACCACCGCTCGGTTTACTCGATTCCGCCCGCGACTTTAGACGATTTCTCTCATTCCGAAATAGCCTCTGAATTATTTCCCGCATTACAGTCGCTCAGAGACTGCTCTGTATCGATTCCTCGAGTGACATTCGTGCCGCGAGTCGTGCCGCAAAACAATCTATATGCCATCGATCATGACATTAACCTTCATAATCCTAAACACGCATAAACTGAAATTTACTTTATATCCAAAATAAACGTGTGATAATTTTCGTATAAATTTGTAATAATTTTTTTTAGACAGCGTCATGCATTCAAGTCGCGGCGAATTTTTTTTCTGATTTTATGATGATTAGAGAATATATTATTTAAAAAAAGAATTTACTTATATTTATGAACTATGTAAAGATAAAGCGAAAAACGAGCAAAATTAAGGGTGCCGATAATAAAAATAATTTATTATACAACAAAAATGTTCAGATTATTGAGAGGAAATATTTCTTTTTGTAATAAATTATTTTTAAATCGTATACTTTAATTTTGGCTTTATTATCTTCACCCTGCTTTGCAAAATGTGAGTCTTTTTTAAAATTTTATCTTCAACTAAATAAGAATATTGCTTAGACAATATTTTTTTTTAATTTTACAACTACAACTTAAATTTCTCAATTTAATTCGTACACGGTACCGGCACTGCCGCAATGTTTCTTTCTGGTCGGATGACTCGCGTATGTCTCGTCGGGCGGAATCAGACAGAATCGGTATCGTGACCGATAGCGCATAACGCCTGGACTCATCAAGGCGGGCCGAGAAATTGTTTATATGGTGGGGGCCCCGTACCGGGCGAAATTACTCGCTCTGGGAGTCATAATAAATGCGTTTATGAAACGCTGCTCGGTGAACGTTGTCAGTCGATCGAGTCGCGCCGCGCGACGCTGATACATCACGGATACGTCGTCACCGATTTTTCCGATGATCGCTCGATCCATCCAACTTGCGAATGCGCGAACTTTATGGTGCGACGTTAATTATCCCGCCCCAGTTTCGCTCTATTAACTACGCATCACACGCTTCGTAATGACCGTGCCCGGCTGTCTGCAAGTTACATGTGCAACGAAAAATGAAATTTAAACTTTATGAGATTAAGAAAGTCAAAATCATGTTGCACTAAAATGGATTTAAGGAAAAGAATCTGATGAAACTTTATATATGACAGAAAATGCAATTTTTTTCTCCAAATATTATTCTTTTAAATAAAACAGATTATTTATAAAATAAGACACAAAAGAAACAAGATTATTTATAAAATAATTTAGATAACAGATTATTTATAAAATAAAATAATTATAATTACTTAGATTATAAAATTTACTCTATTGGTAAAAAGTAATAATAAATTGAATGGACAATGTTCAAAAATTAATTTTTTATATTCACATGACATCTCTTGTATATTATTTGTAAACTCGTAAATTAGACATACCGAACATTGTTCATGTAAGTGTGTTTATTTTTGTGTTCCCGAAGAACGTTCATTAGGGCGAATATGCTCCCGAAGGATAATCCGCGATCGTGCGCTCGAAGACAGTGAAAAAAACGACGATGTCTTCGGAGCCTAAAAGTCTCCGCTTTTTAAAGATCGGAACAGAGTGCCACGAAGAATTTCATGAATTTTCGCCGCGGCGTCGTGTGCGTGACGGGCATTGTCCGGGATTAAACCTGCACGTTCCTGAAGAGGTTCCCTACGAATCGATCGTGCGAGTCGTCTACAGTCCTCCGTTGTCTTCGATTCGATATACTTTCAGTGATACCTCTCGCACAAAATACAGCGGTAGCAAGAATATATCCAAGTTCGAGCGAATTGTTATCGATGACGAAATAGTGGGAACATCGTGCCAATCTCTTCATTGACTTCAACAACGTAAATGGAGCAAGGCTAGTTACACTGGGATATTACTGGATGACTATAACTGTATAATCTACGAGAATTCGTGAGAAAAACACAAGAATTGTATCGGAGTTGTTAACATATCGTGGGAAGAACAAGGATTTACATGGGACTGATACGTTGTGGAATTTATGGAATTATTATTGATGATAAAAGATAACAGACGTATAATAGTATTAAACGTCTTTTATAATTTTTTGATGCAAATTTATTGTAAATTAATTATAGATTAATTACGATAAACGCGTGTTAAGATTAATTTGTTTATAAAGAATTGTTGCGGAAGATAAAATATACGTTATAAATATATATAAATATATTTCATAATATATTTTAACATCAAGAAAGTTACTACTAATAATAGTATAGCTTAAACTTTCCTTTAAAAATACAATATTTTTTATTTGCTGTAAATATATCAATATGGATTGGTTATCTCTTTGTGTCTGTGGCACAAAGCGCAATTCCAACAATAGAAAGATCAAGAAAGACGGAAAGCGCAAAAAGAACAAGAAATCTAAAAAGAATTCCAAGCAGAAAGGATCATGCAAAGAGTTGCCGTTCATCGTCGACGAGTTTTTGCGCAAATCGCAGGATGAACAATCAAAAGAAATCGCGGAAAAAGACTGGACGAACGAAGAAATCGTTAATTACTTCAATGATTGCGCGAAAAATCAAATCGCTTCGACTGATCGAACCGATCCATCGGAGGTCAATGGCTCACCGTCTTATCAAATCAGTGACGATCATGAGAGCTTCGAGAAGGATTCTCTCAAAGACTCGGAAACAAATGCGGAATCTGTTCGAGAACTATGTGATATCGATTATTATAACAATGCGATGCTGTATTCGAGAAGTGCATCGAGCACGGCAGAAAAGCAAGTCAAGTGCATCTCGGATGAGAAAAAACACGATGAAGAGGAGTATCTGGACGAATCCATTCCGAGATCGGTGCCATCCCGAGGACCTGAAGATTCGTCCTGGACGGAAATCGAAAGTAGACTGGATGCGGTCCTGGAATCGTGTTTCGATAAAAAGTTCGATGAAAGAGTTTCATCTAGAATTAATTTTTCCGACGAGAAGCAAGAAAAGTCGAAGACGAGAGCCGTTCCGAAGAAAAAAGGGACCAACAGAAACATTCTTCCACCGATCAAAGGAAGATCTCGCGCTGAAACTTGTGTGAATAATGAAGAACTGCAAGCCCATGAAGAGACGAATAAATTTGGTTTTAAGAGAACCGCGGCGTCTCACGAGCGGAACGAGATTCGGCGGAAATTGAACTCGTGCAGTTTCGAGGTTCGGCCGTACGAGGATGAAGAAGCGGGCGGAAAAGAAAGAGGCGGAAAAACAACGACAATTCGGGGCGAGGGATCCATGATACCCAGACTTGCATCCCCACTGCGACAGAGAATGAATTCGAGCAAGAACGACAGCGATAAATCAGAGATCGTGGAAAACGGTACATTGTTACGCGTTAAAAATTATGTACACATAAAATATTTGATAAAGCAAAATTAGAAATGCAATGTCTCAATCCTGATCTTATTAAAAATACGTTTCGAAATTGTTAAAAGAAATACTGATTTTATGAAAAAAATGTACTGTCATTTTTTCAATTTGACTCTGTTATTGTCGAATTAGTCTTTTGATAATTTATACTTAACTTAAATCTAATTTATTACTACAAGTTTGTTGGTTCGAAGAACTGGAAAATATTTAACAATTCAATATTATTACATAGAAAGAACGGTTTTCCTGAAGTATCTAAAAATTTAGTTAGATGCACAACTGAAAATAATTTTATTGGATGATCAAAATAATTATGTAGGATGTTCAAATTGATTGTCAACATTTTTCGCAGTTTGCTCATCATGCTTGAAATTTTTCCATAATAATTTTGATGGTCCAACAAAATTACTTCCGGATTGTATCTACCTAAATTTATATATATATATATATATCAGCAAAATCGTTTTTTCCATGTAGGCACCAAGATTCAGCCTTGACCGTATTTGGCGCTCTTCTATTTATTTTGTATGTATTTAATTCATAAAATGTAAACTATTTAGAGAAGAGAAAATACGCTTTGTTAGGTACTATTTAAATGACGATATTCACGTACACTCGCGTAATCATTATAACCGCATTACTGCAGTCCTTATATATTGTAATGAACAATTCTTGTTTCAGGTCGTGTTCACTCAGCAGTTGTCTCCGGTATCAATTTAGAGCAGCGCACCGTAACTGTAGAATGGTTCGAGAGAGGAGAAACCAAAGGCAAAGAGGTAAATGCGTGCACGTTCATAAATTATTCTAATTACTCAGAAATAGAGCGACACAAGTTTGAGTTGGGTAAAAGCTATATTTTGAAATCAAGTAAAACTAAAATTAACTGATATTAATTAAGATAAATACAAATAATGTTTATATTATCAAATGATAAGATATGATTCATTAGTGTTTTTTAATTTTTAACAATTTTATACATTAAACAGAATACATGTAGTTTGAGAATTCCTCTGTTTAAATAATTTGGAAGTATTTTTTCTCAATAGCGACTTTCTCATTTTCGCAGAATTTACTTAAAAACTATATACAGTTGCCTACGCATGTTTCCTCGAACACGTGTCAAGTGGTGTGCTTTTATCTCATGTTTATGGAAAATAATTGCGCTACGGGCAACTTTCTCTCGCGATTTCGCTGCATTGAACTGTGCAACATTTTAATTCTCTACATCCGTAGGTCATGGTTATTTGGCTATTTTCAATTCCGCAATGCTTACGCAATGCCACAGGGCTAACGTTTAGTTCGTTAACGGGGGCGCGAATCTATTTCTGACAGGCTCGCAAGTCCGCAGATTTACCGTCAGTCAAACCGGTCAGGTCGAACGTGACTTTTGTAAAAAGTCGCGCGATACTAGAATGAGACTCGTGAGAAAGTGAATTTCCGATCGTGAACAAAGTATCATATTACTTCATGATTTTACATTTCTTTTTGCAGTTTTTTTTTCGCGAATTCCGGCAACAATTTTTTTTACATTTTATACATAAATACTAAATGTTGAATTCAAGAGGATAACCCGTTAATTATCCATTCTATGTTAATGCACTTTTTTTGAAGATTCTATTCTTCCACAATTACTCATTTTAATCGCGGAATTAATTGTGCAAGATTATTACACACAAATGTCCCAGCAAAGTTTTATTCCACGTCGAAAGGTAATTTGCAAGCTATTGAATTTTTTATGTATTTTTATGTATTTTTATTCAAATATTTCTTCTTTACTTATTGTATAATTTATTAACCTCACTGGACTTAAAGAAACGGATAATTTCCATAATGTCGCTTCTGCTTTGAAATTGATGTTCATTGCGCATTAAGTAATTAAAAGAAATTGGCAATTAAAAATTATTTCGATTTGTATATTTTTTTCAGGTCGAAATCGACGCGATTCTTGCTTTGAATCGCGATCTGAATCAAAAAATGGGACCACGAAACGAGACTATATGTGCGCTGCCGCAAGCAATGAAGATAGGACCACGAGACGACGGTATGTGTGCACTGCCGCAGGTGATGAACAACCACATGTTGGCGTCCTCAAAAGCAAGGGTATGTATTTGTAGTTAAATTGATTCTTTTCAAAACGCATGAAACGTCGAATGGTACGTTCTAGACCATTGTCAGGCGTAGATTCAATTGTCAATTAAATTTTAAAAGATGTAGAAACTGCTCCTCTTCCACATTCTATTCATCTCAGATCTCGGAGGTCTCCTAAAAGTGAAATTAGCACACCTGTAGAGAAACATTAAAAAATTAACGACACGAGATAACGGAAATTGGAGATCTTAATTTTCTCCTTAATTAATCTTTTAATTTTAAAAAATATACAAACAGGTTTTAGATTATGGAGGAACTTACTTATCCATTTGATAGATCAGCAGAGTAGTACATGTACTACTATTAGATAAGCCAACTCTCGCGAAAGTCTCGCAATCATTCAGACGTTGATCCGTGAATGACGGTGCGCGTGCCACTTTGCGAGTCGAATTCCGCGCGGGTCTTGAAACGCGTCCGCGTAAATTCGCGGTCGATCATCGACTGCCTTGGCCAGAATTGTTTATCGGTTGCCCGGACTACGTGAAATAACCTCGCTCCTAATATGGAAAGAATAATCCGATCCCGCGTCTCGTGGCGTTTACACCGCGGTAGGCATGTTCCAGTACCTGTACGTCTTTCAGGTAGGAGTCCCCGTCACTCGTAATCGGTCCACTACAAGCCTTCGAATCCGACGTGACGATGACCGTGGAGTCTGATCTCGTCAGGTCTCCGGCTTCCCCGTCACGTGGAGCTCGCGTCTAAGATAAACAATTGCGACTTCCGCTGCAAAATTTGCATCGTGCGTTTGTTGCTTCTTTCATTCTTGTAAAATTAGACGAAGGCATTTTGAGATAGCTCCTAAGTTTGTCCTAAACAGTTCGTAGATGTGTGATTGCGTAGTTTTAACTTTCCTTATTAGTAATACTTGTATCTACATGCAACAATCACCATGCATTATATATATATATAAAATTTATTAAAATCGCTTCTAAAATAACTTGCATTTGTATGTTTATAAGGAAAAGGATACATTTATGAAAATTGAAATATTAAGAAAAATATATTTTGATCATTATCAGAAGCGAAGTTAGCCTCTGATTAAAGATTGAAAGGCGATAGATTCGATAAGGTTCGAGGACTTGAGGAGCCCAGCAGTACAGGGATTCTGTAACTTATAATTGATAGTGTCGATATTATTACGCAGTTTTTTTATATAATATCTTATATAATACCTATGCAACGATAATGTAACGATATCTGACACTGGTTTAGTTTCCACTGAAATCTTCAATTCACTTCCACTTTGATGCAGATCAAATTTAAAATATCATTTTTATTGGAAATAGAAATCTTACGGATCAATGCGGGAGCTTCTGAAATGAGCACAATCAAGTGCATTTCCACTGACTTAAAGTTGGTTTTACGCTGTATTAGATGCTTCGGTGGAAACTAGATCACTGTCGAGAGTTACAGAATCCCAATACTAGACCTAAACAATCCAATTTGGGTTTGGATGTCCAAGGATCCATTTGTAATTTTAGAATAATGTAAATTTCCTCAAGAAATTACCAAGCCTGTAAATACGTCGATCGACAAAAGCCAAAGTCCGCAGCGTCATTTTCGCTACTAACATGGTAACATCTTTTTTTTCCTCCATGGACGCTGCTCATAATCACGGACCTCGTGTCGACGATGGACCATCGACCACCCCCGGGCAAAACCGATCGATAACAAACCGATCTCTAATACGAAACTCACATCGTCTCGGCCATCGCTCATCCGCAAAATTGCCGTCTTTCTTGACAACTCTCCCTCTCATCGATTCCCTCGATGGCTCCATCGACCACGGGTATAATCGTCCGATTGATTTACGTAAAACTGGTCATGATCGCGATCTGCGGTAAGGAGCCGGACTCCTCAGCTGAGGAGGACGAGGGAGTCGACGAGTCGGAGAATCAAGAGGAGGGCTCGCTCGGACGCCATGGTGGTCACACCACGAGAAACGGCCTCGCATCCGCAACGCTTCCTGTACGAGTCACATCTCGTCTCTCGGTAACGCGCACCAACCTTCCCCCCCCCCCATCACCGCAACAACTACAACCGCAACATCCCTCTCAGCAATAGTCTTCCGTGATCGCCGAACGGACCTTAGCATCTTCGAGATCGCTCGCTTTTACACGATACAAATTTATGATATCTCGCGAGTTTTATTTCTTGATTCATAGTGTATGACGGAATTATATATGGGAATTATACGGTGTATAAATTAATTTTTAGAAAAATTATTTATTTAACTCTTCACACAAAAGACGATATCTTATGATTACTGTTCATTAGAACCAACATACATATATATCTTTTGTATAATTGAATGAGAAAATGATATATCGCAACTTCATGGTGTTTTATATGTCATAAATGTTTGATGCAAGTGGAGAAGATCATGAAATTTATTACGCCATGACACAAAATGATATTGGAAGATATATGTGAAGTTAAATAATTATTTATAAAATGTAATTTGTGAACATTGAATTCTATCCAATTGAGTACACTCTATCTAATTGATTATGTCTATCAATACTAATTTTTTAATCGTTATCATGCTCGCAGCTGTTTTAAATTAAAATTAATGTTATTTAAACCTTTGATGGAAGCTTTCTAATAAAGAAACTTAAAGAAAATTTTGTTTTCTAAGAGTATGTGAGGTGGCTGAATTCGGTTTCTTAAAATTTTTTAATCCTATCTCGGATGACCTCAAAATTATAAAATTAAAAAATGATCTTAATTATCTTTGTAGAATTCGATTTTAGAAAATTTTTGCTATCGCTGAGTTTGAATATAATCTGAAAATGTATAAATTCAAATAAATAGTAACTTCCAATGAAGAAGCCTTTAGTGTCATGATTAGTTATTTTTAAAAGTCAATTTGAAAATAAATTTGGAAATCAATCAGGAAATCTGTTTGTGTAATATAGATCAGCTTCAAATAAAATAAAACTTGAAGTTACTTTGTAATTAAAAATTCTATAAAGTTAAGTTTTACGAGATAATTAGAATATCTAAAAAAAATTCTGTCCACCTTATTGGATTCATCATTTTGATTTTTTTACTTTAGATTCGAATAAAACATTGTCCTGTAGAAGTTTCATAAAAATCGAACGAGCAATTTATAAAATAAAAAGAGGTGTGACTTCAAATAAGATCGCCCATCCACAAAGGATTAAAAAAATAACTATTTTGAGATATTATTTTCAAGACCGGTAAAAATGATGTGTAGTTTGAATTGCAAAAGACTTTCTTGATCTGCATGAATTTTGGGATTCAGTGTCTAAAGCTTTTCTTGCACAGAAGATGCTAAAGGAGTGTTCGCTACCTTTCACCTTTTCTCTATCACGAGTGAAAAATATCAGCTTTTCTCAAAGTGCCCATCCACCAGAGCACCGCTAGTCGCTAACGTTTCTTTTCACTCATTTCGCACTCGCTTGAATTCGACGGGATCTCGACAGGTTGATATCTCGGCGAGTTAGCTGAGCTGGCAACTTAGCGGATATCCAGTAGACGACCAGCGAGAACTCGCCGCACGGCATTCTTTCATTTTCGTTCGCGGAAATGCTTAGTTTCGTGAAACGGAATGGAAGATCGCTCAGCGCGATTGCTCTACACCGTGACTGGGTCAAAAACCGTGTCGTTATATACGGCGATCGATATGTAAAAGGAACGCGCGGGCGTGATTAACGGGCGGATCGATATGAACCGTTTTCTTATCTCTTGCGTCCTGAACGTGTCTGGCGGAATATATTGGCAAAAAGATGTATTATACACCCGGCTTCGAAGGAAGCACCGTTTTATTATTTTTCATTTGCAGCACTTCTTAGATTGTAAGTCGACAAACACTCCTCTCTTCGTTGCACGAAGAAACACCACCAACCTCTTTAATTTAAATGGCTAAACATAATCTGTTTTCTTTATTTTCAGCACTCCACCAGGCCGTCTATTCCAGTGAAAGGTACGTTAACCACGAGGATTCTTTCGATCCTTTGCTATCTCGTTACACTTTGCTAAAGCAGCATCGTTATCGGTGAAATCGTAACGCTTACAATAAACTCCGCGCGTGTGTGGCGATGTCTGTATTTTCGCACTTTGAAAAATTTTCATCATGAAATAGATTTCTTGGCCGCTTTAATTGCGACGGTGTAACACGTGTTTTAATTATACCGCTAAATAAAACGGATATAGAAATCTAACGAAACCAGACTAATTGCATGCGTTTCGCTTACACGCCACTCCGCTGATCTTTGTTTGAAAAGGGAGATTTGTGAACACGGAATAAGTTCCCACATGCTTCTTGATTCACGCGTCGATAAGCGTGAATGACTGTCGGACTTTCGGCATTCGATAAGTCAATTTCGTTGTGGGACATCGCGCCTGGTCGAGTATATGTACGTCGTCTTTTCACCCAGATAAAGTCAAATAGCGACGAGCCTTCGCTGCACGTGTATACGGCTGAGCCGTGACTATCGATATTCGTGCGCCGTATGCAAGGCAAGGGCAAGGACCTCAACGGAACCTACAGTACGACGTGGTAGACCAAGCTAAGGGGGTGTATTTTGCTGCTGACCCTCCTCTCTCTAGCACTGTTCGATTTACCTCGGTAGTGCGCACCACCCGGTGGAACGTCGGTCTCGTTTGCCTCTTGCGACGAACGGCTCGATTCTTAAAAGTCGTCGAGATTTCGCGTATGCCGCGTCTACCATGAGATTCGACCCGCTCGCCTATTGCTTCCGAAGGAAAAATAAAATCAGCAATTGCAAAAGTACAGACGTCGCCGGCGATGACAATCAGATCCTGACACTTCGAATCGAAGACGATGACGCCGGTAATGCGTGTGGTGAATCTCGTGTTAGAGATTCTGTGATAATACTATTGAATACTTAGATTCTCTTAAAAGTATCATACTCTTTAGATTTTTGGGAATGAAC
The DNA here is from genome assembly GCF_001594075.2 of Trachymyrmex cornetzi. Classification (NCBI taxonomy): domain Eukaryota; kingdom Metazoa; phylum Arthropoda; class Insecta; order Hymenoptera; family Formicidae; genus Trachymyrmex; species Trachymyrmex cornetzi. Next base: position 2,914,198 of record NW_017296059.1, read on the forward strand.
TCTCACTCCAAAAGAGTTAAAATACTGTCACTATTGAAAAAGAATGAAAAATTTCCACTCTTGAATAAGAGTGGCAGATTTTCATTCTTTTTTTTTTGGAATGAGATTCATTCCAAGGGAAAAAAATCTCACTTTTTTTTAAGTAAATCTTACTCCAAAAAAAAAGAGTGAAAATCTGCCACTCTTATTCAAGAGTGCAAATTTATCATTTTTTTTTTAAATAGTGGTAGTTTTAATTCTTTTGGAATAAGATTTTACTCAAAAAAATTTAGAGAGTAGTACAAACATTTTTTCGCGTTTGCATACGATGCCTTTATAAAATGTTTGTAGTTTAGGTTTTGAGTAAACTGAAATAAAATTGGCTTGAAATTAGTCATCGTTCAGCGCAAAAAAACTTCGAGATATGAACCAATGACTTTTTGTTAAACAGTATAACTCAGCGAAAATATATGTCTAATAATCCCGCGATTTTATCTTGAATTAAACATAAGTGTAAATCTGAAAGTAAAGGTGATTTCGCACACTTTGCAAAGGAACGGTAAAGTACAACTGTGTTTAAAACTTGAAAAATTTTTTGTAGTTTCTTTTCACTAACGTCAGAAACCTAGGTTTTCTTTTCCACTGATATAGTATAGTAATTAGAAAAAAAAGATCAGATTCGAGGCGTCAGCGTGAAAAGAATTGGACGAAAAGATCACGCGAGATCAAAGATATAATTTATATTTTCTTTCTGATTTTAATCTTGACGTAGTTGGTTCGATCGCCAAGAGTAAAGAGGACAGTGCGGACACCATTAATCTTCATACCAATATTTCAGCTGGTTCGAATAGGCAATTGTCACGACCAACGGGTCGACCGACGAACATAATGTCGTCGACCACGTCGGTGAACGGTCACGGCGAATCGGTTTCCGGCCTCACAGGACGCCGGGAACTCGAGAATATACCGCCGACACCGACGACAACCGTCACGCAATGCCTGATGACTCCGGTGCAGAATAGACAACAAAAACAAGCGCAGCAGCAACAGCAACAACAGCAGCAGCTGCAACAACAAGCCCAGGTAGAGAACGGTCGGGGTAGGCGGTCCAACGTCGTCAAGGAGGTCGAGAGATTGAAGAAAAACAGGGAAGAGAGGAGACAACGACAAGCAGAACTTAAGGAGGAGAAGGAAGCGCTAATGAATCTGGATCCAGGCAATCCAAATTGGGAGTTCCTTGCCATGATAAGGTTGCTACTGATTCTAAAATATAATATTGTTTAGAAATATCATTTAATGTTATATAATCAGAATTACATACCTCGAATAAATTATTGATCTTTGTGGAATATTTGTAAACTTAATGTTTTGTGATTGATTGGAAATATAATGTATCAATTGTATTGTTTAACTGTATTTATTTGTTTAATTTTTACAGAGAATACCAAAACAGCATAGAATTTAGGCCGTTGCGGGAGACTGACGCCGTGGAGGATCATCAGATCACTGTGTGCGTGAGGAAACGTCCACTTAACAAGAAGGAGCATGCGCGTAAGGAGATCGACGTGATCAGCGTGCCCAGTAAGGATCAGATGGTAGTGCATGAGCCGAAGTCCAAAGTCGATCTCACGAAATATCTTGAGAACCAGATCTTCAGATTTGATTATGCGTTCGATGAGACGTGTAACAACGAGATAGTTTACAAGTACACGGCTAAACCACTGGTGCAAACGATCTTTGAGGGTGGCATGGCCACGTGCTTCGCCTACGGTCAGACTGGCAGCGGCAAAACCCATACAATGGGAGGTGATTTTAATGGCAAAACACAGGACTGCAAGAAGGGCATTTACGCCATGGTTGCCAAAGACGTGTTCAAATGCCTCAAATTAGCCAAGTATCGGCCCCTGAATCTGGTCATTTCCGCTAGCTTCTTTGAAATCTACTCTGGCAAAGTGTTCGATCTTTTGGCGGACAAAGAGAAATTGAGAGTTCTGGAGGACGGCAAACAGCAGGTTCGCTTTATTGAAATAAGAAATTTTAATTGGGGGTCTAATCACTAATTAATCATATATTTAAATAATCACTATTAATTAAAGTTTATATCAATTGCTTATGTTCAGTATTACATATTTATCTTTAATTTATTTTGGTACATATATATTGGCTATCTTTCATTATGTATCAGTAAATTCCTAAGTCAATTGGAAATTATTCGTGATAATGCAATTTAATTTGAGATTTTCTCGTGTCTAACAATAGGTGCAAATAGTCGGACTAACGGAGAAGGTTGTAGAAACTTGCGACGAAGTATTAAAGTTAATACAACACGGGAACAGCGCCAGAACGAGCGGTCAGACGAGCGCTAATTCTAATTCTTCGAGATCACACGCGGTATTCCAAATAATAGCGCGTATCCCGGGCACACATAAGGTGCACGGAAAGTTCTCACTCATCGATCTTGCCGGTAATGAAAGGGGTGCTGATACGTCATCTGCTAATAGGCAAACTCGTGAGTAAATGTATAATCAATTCTGAACAACAACTGAAATGATTATAATTAATGATCTACGTCTTCTTTAATTTTACGACGTAACTAATGTTACTGAAATTTTTAGGAATGGAAGGTGCAGAGATCAATAAATCTCTATTAGCATTAAAAGAATGTATACGCGCGTTAAGCCGTAAGGGTACGCATTTGCCTTTTAGAGCAAGCAAGCTGACTCAAGTATTAAGGGACAGTTTTATTGGTGAAAAATCAAAAACTTGCATGGTAAATTGTTTCATAGTTATATTATCATGAAATAAAGATATCAAAAGAAAAATAGGTAATTTACCAGGTGTTATTCGTTTACAGATAGCGATGATTAGTCCCGGAATGAGTTCCTGCGAGCATTCTCTAAATACGTTGAGATACGCAGATCGAGTAAAAGAATTAGCGGCAACTGATCCTACCGAAATAAAAGCTTCACCGACTGATGATGACCGGGGAATGAAGATTGAGGAACAGGGAAACAACAGTGTATTGTCGGATAGCGATTTAGCGCAGCTTCGATCTCTCAATGTAAGTGATTCTCTACAAACTCCTAACAACATATCATAAAATTCCACAATTATAAATCAAATAATAGTAATTAAATATTATTCATTAATGTTAAGAAAAAATTATGTATCTAAATGTAATGAAAATGATTTACTTCTTCACAGGAAGGTGAACTTTCGCAAGATTTGTACACTTTCCACGAGGCAGTATCAGCTCTGCAAATGCTTGAAGAAGAAGTATTGGACACGCACAAACTGGTCATGGATAATACGACTAAATTCCTTAACGACGCGCACAGTGTGTTCAGCGCGACTCATGAAGTGGATTATGACCAAGAAGGTAAGACAAATTTATTTTTGTTTGCACATTTACGTTTTTCTATTAGTTTTCCGTTTGTTACTGCTTTAATCTCTTACACCATATTGTGCTGGACGGTGCACTTCAGTGGAGAATGTAATACACAATTTCAACGTGTTTCTTCCATGTGTCACAGAAGCACGTCTTCTTTCTTTCAAGAAAAATTTTCAAATATAAAAAATTGATATTTAATGGGGCTTTTAGCGTCAGATTTTCGTGGTAAAAATTCAGATACATCATGTGGCGATAAGCATCGAATCTTCTTAAGTGACGATTCATGTTGCTTTTATTGAGATTATTCCGTCAGTAACTTATAGTAAAAACTTAAAAAGTACGAAACGTTGTACTTGCCGGTATCACAGTGCATCGCATTTTATAACAGATACGCGCAGTAAGACTAAGGCAAATTCGATCGTCACGTTAAATCATCATCGGAGAGACAGCAGCCCGGCAAACGCGATGATAGTGATAAGTGACGACACGGACAGCGACACGCAGACTTTAAACACATTGGAAGTAAATACAACCGCGGAGAATTCATTGATGTCTCGCTGGAAGAATGAGATGGAGCTCGGAAGTGATTTTAGTTCGAATGACACCGAGGAGGACTCGAATGTTCTTCCTCGCACGCCTGTCAGATCCATTATCAAGAAGAAAAGCATGACGACTGGTCAAAATGCTAGAAAGAATTCAATTAATAAAAGCACGCTTACAACAGAGCGTTCTATTCAAAGAGCCAATCAAAGTCAACGGATCAAAGGGTCCATTAGTAACAAGAAGAAGACTCAGAAATATCATTGGTCTGGTACATTCCGTATTAAAACAAGCCCTAAAGATACGCATTGTAATACTTATTATTCGCCTCGCAAAGATAAACTACACGACGTGAAAAATCAACTGACGAATTATAATTATTACTACGAGGACTTCGCGAAAAAAAAATCTACGAGTAAAAAAGATATTTTTAACCCGAACAAATTCGACTCTCAAACTATCGACGATTCGTGGGAAAAGTGGACTGACAGCAATGTTAGCTGCCAGTCTTATATCAACATTTGCGTTAATGATTGTAAAAAATGTCTTAATTTTAAAGACTACGATATCGATCAAGATAACTGCGCATTACCGGCAGCATTTTCTAACGTTAATATTTTAAAACAGAGAAACATGACGGATAAAAGTGATAAGAATAAGAACACTCATGATGTTGACTCGCGAACAGACAATAGTATTATTTTATATTCTCAACTTAAACATGATATCAGTAATGTTAACAAGGAAAATAGTAATCTTTGCAATGCCAAAGAGTTGGTCGAATCTTCGACCAATGTTAAATCAAATACTAAAAAAACAATTAATAATAAGAAGAAATCTGCTATTCAATTAGATTGCTATAAAATTTGGTATTCTTTGCTATCTTTCTTAAAAAACGTTATTTTATTTTTGCTGCTACCAACAGCATACATTATCTTTTTTATTTATGTACAAAAGAAAGATGATAAAAAACAGGGTACCATATGATTATCTACATAAAACATATGAATTAATCCTAAGTTTTATTGTATATTTTTATATGTGTGTGTGTTATTCGTAGAAGAAAGGGAATGATTAACAAAGAGAATGATAATGCTAATGAGAGCCGACACAATTGGTTGTGTATAATCCATATA
>NW_017296059.1:2919418-2933882 GCF_001594075.2 Trachymyrmex cornetzi
TATATATATATATATATATTCAGATTACACACGCAACTCTCATTGGCACACTACCATTCTCTTTGTTGATTCAATTTTTGGAGCTTTTTAATTTTAATTGTGTAAAAAATTTGCTCACATGGAATGCTGCTATAATTTTTTTTTATATTTTTATTTAATTTTAATGAAAATGCATTCCTTCGAGTTTAAGCACTTGGCTGTATGCACGATTAAAATGTTACTAATTCTTGTGTGCCATATAGTAATGTTATGTTAAATGTATTTTGATTTTGCAATCGCATTTCGTGTGCAGCACTCGTCGTTTATTCTGTGGGATTAGTATCTATATTTTAAGATCTTTTTAATTTTAAAACATTTTAAATAGACAAAATCCACTACAAAATATATAACATATGTATAACCTTATTATAAATCACGTATTTTAAACCACAGTATTTTATCAATATTACTAGCTTTTATAAAAAAAAAAATATGGCTGACACTAGTTCAGATTTATTACAGCATAAAGTATAATTTTTTAGGTGCCTTATACTTGTACACTTTATATGAAAAAAATCACATTGCATTGTATACCTGTAGAAAAAATTTAATATAATACCAGAAAACGTTACAGATTTGAGGCGGAAAAGAACAAAGTTTGAGTCACCCTACCTGAGGAGTTTCTCGTTACGTAGACGTCTTATAGAGAGAAAACAATTTTCCGACGGTACGACAATATTGTTCGATTAACAATTCTATAAAATAGTTCAGATAAACAGCTTATTTTAATGTGCACCATACTAATGATACGCGTCACATTATTTTCTCATTTCGGTATCACACGCATTTCAAATATATCCTCAAAAATAATATTTTTTAGCGATTTAGTATCGGGAATTTTACTCGATTTTACCAATGTAACGTCAGAAATGGATTTTCTTCTCACCTACTTAAAAAATTTAGATTTCTATCGATAATGCGGTGTTTATAATAAAGCATCAAAGTCGTTCAATTTTTAAGACAATTGAATCATTTGATCTTTTTTAACTATGTCTATTATTATAGATATATTTAAGGAACAGCAAATTCAAACCGAACTTACTGTTCCAATAAAACCGTGTACGAATAATTGAATATAAATTGTGTTATAAAGAAGCAATATTTTGCAGCAAGATTTTACATATTACTATCATACTTTATAGATTTTTTCTTGAAACGCAAACAGATCCTGGAAGGGTAAACTCAACATTTTTCTTTTCTTTTTTATTGTTATTACGTATTGTTGTATTTTATTAAACATAATGTTATGACAAATGTATTGTTGAAGGAATTATTAAATAATTTATATATATATATGTACTGTAGAAATTAAATTTGAATAAGATATGAAATTAACAGTGTTGTATGTACAAAATATGATTAATATGTATATCTTAGAAGCGTGATATTAGAACGTATTATTTTATGTATGTACGCAAATCGAGTCTTTGTTAATAAATGTTATTTTTGTGGATTATTAAGCTAATGGCAATATCAGATTAAGGATGATTATATGGAAAACTTTTATAAGAAAACAGCTCTCTGGCTTATGTGTTCAGCTTAAGCTTCAATTTGTGTAGCGACATCGATGTTTAATTATATTTGTATGCATATTCACATTTTACAAATAATATTTCAAATCTCTTAATCCTGTAACTTCAGGCGCTTTTGGACTGATTTATAAACACAGATACAAATTAGGTATTAATATATATAACCCATTAATTTTTATAATTATGCTTTATGAAAAAATAGCGGCTTTCATTTACAACTCTAGTAGTAAATTTGTAAGCTAGATTTAAGCTGTCTTTAGATGTTCTTTTATTTCAAATCACTAACGATTTAATTAACATTATAATTTTTATTTTTATGGGTTTCATTGCAATATATGTTTACTTTCGCTGAAATATTAAGACGTCACTAAACTTGTTAAATGATTATTAAGCTCAGTAATTATGTCTCCGACTGGATGAACTAAAACAGCAATGAAACTCTAACAAATATGTGGTTGTTATTCATATTTTAAGATGTAAAGCTAAATACGATGCTCAAATAAATCAGGGGAAATAGCTCCAGCGTTTACTTGTAATACGTCACCTCTATGTATATCCGATTTAATCCTTAACTACGCTAAGCCGATGTGTCTAATCATGCTCTTGGGTGCTCTGACGGGTATGCGTGTTATCTGTTGCAGCATATGCCCAAAAGTGGGAGCAGCTGTTAATACAGCAACGTGACATTCTGAATGCCGCGCTCGACCAAGTCAGCCAGTTTCGCGGGCAGCTGCTACAGGAGGAACAAATCAGCCAGAAGATGACCCGAATGCGCAACATCTCAACGCGGTACAATTAGAAATGTCACCCCTAGCGAACGCAAAAAAAAAGACACAAAAAGTAATTATTTCTCATCGGTGAAAAAAAAAGTCCGCTTCTTATGTGTGTATCGACTCTTAATTACAAGCGCGCGCGAAAAGCAGATATGCCATGACACTAGTGCGACAGTCATAGGAACGCAAAATGTAACAAATGTCTTGCCTTCGAAATTGCTACGAAATGTACGTCGTCGAGATAGCAAAGAGCTCGACTCGTAAATCTCACCCTAGCGATCTTGTATCATATAACGATTCTTCTCGAATGATTCTCCATTGTAAAATGAAAGAATAAGAAAAGAAAATTCCGCAGGAAGGGATACGTAAGCCGCAGTATGGCAGGCATAATAACAATAGTTGCTTAAGGATTCACCAGCGAAAAATTAATTATTTGTTTTTACCGCATTAGATATGTTCGTCTCGGCGGAAGTCGGCGAAGAACTTCTTTTTTAGCCAAGATTTCTAATTAGTGCCTCTTTTAGTTTCGAACCGTAGGAAATTTTAAGCAAATCCAGAATTTTTCGCGAAGATAATAAACGAACGCACGTTTGATTTTTTGGCTCGGGGATCAAAGTTTCGTCAGTATGTAATTGCATATTTATCGAAATGAATTCTTACGTGTTTTACATATTTTTTGGGCCGCACCGAAACCAGCAAAATTTTAAGCCGTCAACGACACATCGATACTCAATTGATTTTACAATTTGTTCGTCATTGAGATGCAACGCACCGCAAATGATAATGCATAAGTTATTACGCCGTCAGATAAACACTCGTTTTTTTTAGACTGTAGAATGCTAGGTGTATTATTACGAGGGACCCAGTGTATTATTGGATAAAGGAAAAAAAGCCTTAGTGAGCCGATTTGCCGGGAAATGCAGAGATATGTCATGGCGATACTTTGTATACTCTCATTTAACACACGCATACACAAGTGCATGTACACACACGCGATCGACTCTTTCATAAACCAAATAACGACTGATTTCGAGAGGATGAACAAAAAAAAGAATGTAACTCTTAGCTCTTAAGAAACTATCCAGCGGCGCTCATCCGGATATTTAAGTTTTTTAGTATTAATATCGTCGACGGCATCAAACGGTCCTCTTTTTTTCTTACGTTATTAAAAGTATGAGATTAAAATCTTCATTTGATTTATCAACGCATACTCTTGTGTTTTCTTCCTCACTCTATCGAATCGCAATGTTTGCGAAGCGGTCTCAACGCGCGCTTAACAAGCAGCAAGCTGAACAAGCAGCAAGCTTAACAAGCTTTACTACGGATACGTCCAACCGAATACCGTCGATTTTTATCGCGATTATAGAGCTACTATGGTTTTAATGTTCCCCTTTAATGCCTCTATGGACATATTTCCTTTTTAACCAGAGGAGATTGATTCTTCGTAAGATATAAAGCAAGAATTTTAATTCCATCCCGTCCCTGATCTCCACATTTTCTAAAATACATCACGATAATTGATACCAATACGATGCTAATATAATATTATCTGGAATTAATATAAAGATAGAAAACAACTTTCTTTGACCGAAAAAGGGAAGCAGAGCTGATGATATTCAGTATTCGTATATATAAATTAAACAGTAATTCTGTTTTTCCTTTGTATTTTACTGCCGGTTTCTCGGTATTTGTTTCTATAATTCGCGTCTAAAATATTTACCTTATCTTGTTATTCGTGCAGGCCGACTAGTTTTGTCTTATCACGATTTGTTGAAGATCATTGCATTACGATGCAAGAAAATATATCGCACTACAGTCGCACTAGACAATAGAGAATTAAGAAGATTTATAACGTGTATCGCACGTCACACGACTTTATCTCTCTTGAAGATTTTATTCCAAATGCCCGTTCTTGTATAAGCGTAAAATCCTCGTGCATGTCAGTCTCGCGAGTTAACAATCATTACATACGTGTATACGCTCGATTTTGTAAACTTATAGTGTTCTAATGACTCGAGGTAAGTTACTCTCGGTCTTGGAACTTAGAGATAAATTAACAAAGTAACAACAATAACGCGCAGATAGATGAGAGTAACGGAGCATCAACCTTTCTGTGTTGACAAGATTTACGATTTTTTATATAAATATATAGAATACTCAGCGCGGAGTTGTAAAGAAATTGTTTGAGATTACTGTTGTATTAAAAAATGAGATAGTCATACATGCCGTCGAGGGCATCCTCTAACTTAACGTAGCATACTTATCGAGTACGTAATATTGATCGAAAATTGTGACCACATATTAGCGAGTTGTGCTTCACTTATCAAAAAATCCATCCCTCGCTACATATCCGACATTTCTGCGATGGTTGCTAAAAATATGTGTCGCCTTGATTAACAAACGCTGAACGTTTCCGAGGCAGTTCGCGGCTGCTGTAGCTCAGGCATATACGATATTTCCCCATTGTCAAGATTTTATAATTTAGCTTCTTCAAGACCATGAAAAAAAAATTCGCGTTTCATCACCTCGAATATAGTATTTTTTAATAAATAGTGGCGCGATAGAGAGAGATGAGGCTTAGTAATCGAAAGATGTTAATATACTTCTTATTTTTTTATAACTGTATAATTTATGCAAACGGAGATGAATAAATCAAATATACGACACGTATCCCCCCCACATCCCTCCCCTATTATATGTCGTACTTAATAGTCGACTTCTGAACTATTCTAATTCGATGTGCACAGAAAAGTTTTGGATACGTATGAGAGGTTTCACGTTGTTGCTTTATGAATGAAATAAATCAGATTGAAAAATAAACATTCAATTACGTTCCTCACCCTAACCAGTATAATTCAAGATTTAAAAAAATGGTACGTCAATAGGAAATTAGAAGACGTTTTCCAGCGAGAAACAGATAACACGATGTGACAAATGAATCATTATATCCTTGTCTGCTAATATTAAACAAAGATGAAATTATTCACTATGTTACAATGTCTCTTGCTGAAAAGCACCGTAGTTATACAAAATTTCATGTGTAGTAAAATTGCATTTTTCTGATTTTTAACACAACCTTCATGATACTTGATCTTTGTGTTTGAATTATTAGAAACGCTGAAACTGTTCGATTTATTTTATCAGTCAGATCTGTGTGTCGATCATGTGATTTTCTCTAGGATGAAAACGTAAAAATTTGTATGATATGTACATATATACATACATAAAAAATTTTACTTTTCCGTTTTAGTGAAAAAGTTACATGATCGATACCCTAAACACGTATACAGATTCTGTTCAGAATGCATTCCCCTTAAAATTATTCCGTTTTCTTAGAGAAAACTTAATAAATATTTAAAGAATAAGTGAACAATTTCGGAATTCATTCCCAATAATACCTTATTTATACTTGGACGATGTGATGCAACTAAGGGATCCGGAATGGGTCAAAATCGCGTAATCGCGAAATGAATTCAGACATCGTACAGATACACAGGTAGGTATTAATTTTATTTCGTACTTGGTAGAGCTGCACAAGACAACGATTACCGGAAATGCATGCGTAGACAGCACAGATGAATGCGCATAAACGTAATCAAGCAGATAATTTTTTTATGTACCGAATGATACAGCTGATCACGAAGAATTTACCCTCAAAAATTCCTAGCGTCCCGTAAACGTATCATCCTGCAAGACTATCTAAAGATTTCGTCGAACAATGACGACGAAAATCTTTTATCAGTACGCTCGATCAATGCTGTGTTTGACGTGTCTGATCATTTGATTCTTCTTTTTCCACGGTAACAAAGTACGCGCTCTGTATACGCAGACCTGTTCAACTAAGCTAACCATTTATACTAGTTTTTTTTTCATTAAAAGCCTAATTTCTTACCGTATAACATGTCACATATAACACAAAAATTTTTCTACTATCTCTTCACTACATCATATACATATCAATACACGCATACATCATGTATGTATGTACAACTAAAAATACCGTTCTGTACATAAAATGTCTTTTTTTCACCATAAAGAAAAGAACGTGCGAAATAAAATGTACTATGCGTCGTGCTTAGCGGCTAACGCGCGTCAACTCCATGTAGTTTTAAACGATAACTACCGTCCTATTTTCTGACGGAGATGGCGGCTGTACAAAGACAGAGGAAACTCGTGTGCCTACGTCGTCGCTGATAGTCGCGGACACGATGCAGCCACATGAGCGTCTCAAGAAATCGCGCAAGGGGGAAAGAAAAAAACCCGCAGTTATATCTTCTCTAACGGTACATAATGTGGAATGGATTCCGAAGAGATGTGCTCTCACGACTAACGAGATTTGATATATTTACAGTCACTGACGTACGGAATACATCGCGAGCCCGTTTTCAAATCGCACCTTCGCACTTCAATTGCTCATCTATTTATTCTTCACGGCCTTTACATTAATAGACGGCTTTTCTATAAAAGGAACCGAGCGCTTCTGTGTCAGAATCAACGAGTAGACATCCGGAACATTCTTTGATCTAAAAATTATTTATATATATGTATGATGTAACGGTTGATACATTAATAAGAAAAATGTATATTAGGCATTAATAATATATCAGAAATTTAATAGGAACATATTTATATATTTAAAGCGATACTATATCGCTGACATATCCGCGATACTCTGTCTACATCTCGTTATTGCAGATGGTCTCAGTTCCTTCTATATATTTCCAAGGCACGAGCACTTTCCTGTTCAAGGTAGCTAGATTGCTCACAACTTGAGTCACATCGCAGGACTGTAATCATTAGAGAAATAAGACTCGATATCAGACGTCTACATTTGATTAATATATACCTGTATGTGTACTATATATATGTGTGCGTGCGTGTGTATGTGTGTGTGAGTGTGACATTGCAATGCAAGCACAGAGCTGTACATTTATTTTACACGTGAACAATTGAGGGGATTCTTATACAATTTTTTTTTTATCGAATGGGAAAATTTCTGTACACTTTCGGATACATATTTCACCCTCGCATTCCTGTTATTACACATAAAAGAAATTGTATATATCATATTACTTATATAACTACGTAATATAAAAGGCAGCCAAGGCACGAATTTGGGCGGCGCGCAACAAAGTATATAGTATTCCATCAATCCTTGAGAGCGTTAAGCTTGAAGTCGAATTCTCACAGACTTCGAAGGAAATTCAAAGGATCGTTTTAAAGATCAGGCACAAAGGCTCAGGCAAGATTGTTTTGTAAACGGGCATCGCGACTAATCTATAATGATTCAGTTAACAAGGAAATTAAGACGTGGTGATAATGTGAAGTATAAGCTATAAGTATAAATTGTTGCGTATGAGAAACTATTCATGTACACGTACATCTTATAGTAATGCGTCGTGCTCGTTCGAACGTGACAGAGCTTCAACATGCTGAAAAGATTTCGCAACACCTATCTAATCGATTCGCTATTCATCAATACAGATTACGATTTAAAAGAGATCTGTAATTGTAGTATACATTTCTCGATGAAAAGCCGATCAGGTATAATCAGATCACATCTTGCAGAAAGGAACCAATTCGGAGAAAAATTCAGAAATGACCATAAACATATGGCGTTTTTCTTATTTTTAAGTTTTATCTTCTAATATAGAATACTGATCGGTTCCTTTGTACAAAATTCGATTAATTCAACCATTTTATCAAACGATAAATTTTCCTTATAGAACGGGCTGAAAATATCTTACATTTTACCCTTTTTTGTAGTCATCGATTATTGTCTCCATCACTTGTGCAATTAGCGCAATTGTACCACATTATGCAATATCGAATAAACATTTTATCAACGTTTACGTTTGTACCAAAAACATCATGTTCCAATTTGACCCAATTATAAGTTACATCTTATTCTTTTCTTATCTTAAGAAAGCAAATCCCTTACTACTTTTGTTTATTATAGAAAAATTAGAATGTTATTAGCCAAATAAGCTTTGTTCCCCTTCATACTTTCTTTTGTTTATCATCAAATCGCAAATTTGCCAAATTGAATAGCAAAGAATCACAGCTAGGCACACGTCGGCAAAACCAGTGACAGCAAATGGCAGTGAAATAAGATGGTATATTGTCTATAATTAGGCACTGTTAATATCTGACAACTCTCTTTCTCTCTTTAAGACACTCGTAGAATCGAGTGCTTTTGAGATATTTGATTTAAGACTTTGGAAACATGATTAGATACAATAAAAGAATTGCATTTCTCTGATGAAATATCACAGTGCGTAAATTAAACATATTATGCGAATATTTTTTTTTTTGGCACCTTTCATAATGTAAAAAAAGTAACAAACGTAATATCAAGCTTAACACCAATCAATTGATAAACATAACTTTTACTCAAGCAATATAAACTTACTGACAGATAACTTCTTTTTTCATTACACACACATACATCACTCACACACTTGTATATACGTGTGTACGACACTTCCATACAGAATATGTGTACAGCACATAAAATTTCATATATAATTTGTAGCTAGGGAATGGAAGTACGTGTTAATAGTGCCGTTACTTTTTATCGTTACTTTGTTATAGTAATGTGGCGGCTCGCCAACAGAGGTCCAATGGGACTCGCTCGGATTCGCGTGAGCACCGCAGCCACAGCCACGCGAATTCCATTTAAATAGAACGTCAATCTAAATTCATTCCAGGCGTCTAAGGCAGGTCCCACATTACTAGATTCATCAGTAAGGCGATGTATTGTGGGACCTGTCTTAGACGCCTAGAATGAAATTAGATTGACGTTTTATTTAAATGGAATTCGCGTGGCTGTGGCTGCGGTGCTCACGCGAATCCGAGCGAGTTCTGTTGGACCTCTTTGGACCTCTGGTGGCGAGTCGCCACAGTAATAATAATTTGGTAATGACGTTGCAAATTTTTACAAAGATAACATCAGAATTGGAAAATGTTATTTGTAATGGATTGGAAAATTCATTACTGAAAAAAGTAATTTTTTGTTTGTAATTTGTTACTTTTGTTTGTTACTTGTGACGGAAAAAACAATAATGCGTTACTTATTATAAGTTACTTATTATTTTTTTTCAGTAAATAACGCGAAACGGTAACAAGTTACTTTTCAAAGTGACTTTCCCAACCTTAGTGCAACCTCAGCGTTTAATTAGTTATCATTATAGTCAATTGCAACGTTATCAAATGATTAGTATAAGAAGTAAAAATAACAACATAGTGATTCTTCCATTCCCTGTTTGTAACACATAAAACTTATCTAATCGTGTACTGTTTTTAGGAATTTCAATACGGAAAGCGTTGAATCGCTTGTTGCACAATACGATAATGGAGAAGAGTACAATGCAATGTAATGTACGTAGAGATGAAGCATGCCATGAATCATAGATCTTTCTATAGATAAGTGAGTTTGTTTCAATATATCATTGGACGCAGTTAACTTTTCCTATAGTCAACGTGAGATCAACGTCCAATGTCTTTGAAATAGATCGCATCGTTACTCAATAAAAGCCCGCACTATTTTAAGTCATCTAACGACAAATTTTGAATAGCTCTATATAGATGTAAATGTACTTTAAAGAATACATGTAACTTAACAGACATAATCATTAGATTATGCTCAAATTTAAAAAAAAAACAGAATATCTTTTCTTTTCGCTTTCTATAATATAATTCAGAGAATTTACTTTTTTCTTTACAATTATAATCATATGTTTCTTTTTTCCACATATTATCATAATAAATCTTAAAATTGTTCAATTAAAAGATTTTGTTTGTAACATCGACAAATATCTCCATAAGAAATTTTTGTATAAAATAAAGTATTAGGCTGATGCATAGATTTGAAAAATATTTCTTTTTATATATGTATGTATATATATACTTATATATATATATATATATATATATATATATAAAAGTATACCATTATTACTCTCTCTCTCTTTCGCTCTATATATATACTCTGTGTGTGTGTATATATATATATATACATATATATATATGTATGTATGTATGTATAATACATAATTCTGTCCTTATATAACAGCCAAAGAGTTTTTATAGCGTCTAAATGTATACGCGGTCACGATAACTCCCAGAGATCACTCTTTAAATATTTTTCTTTTGCATAATATTTCTCGTGAGTTTTTATATCTCTTTCAAACATTACATCTCTTGTTCATTTCATTATCATATATTTTTCTTCACTAGATATTATTTTAATGTAAGTATAACATAGGGCAACTTACTGTAACTGTATTTCGTCCGTGCACAGTTTCCGTAATTCTCACATATGTGGCATAAATATAGCCTATATTTGAACTTTTAAAAGTGCATCGAGACTAATTGTCTTTTTGTCTTAAAATAAATCTCTATGATGCGTGTATGTTACTTATGACACAGAACTTATGGCGTTGTGAGGTGGACCCATCTGCGTTAACACTTTATCCAACCATTGCAAAGGTCCGTGCAGATGTGCTTCGATCCAACAGGGAGTTGAAGTAACATCCTGCCTGTGATACTCCGCACCCCATCCCTTCACGAAAGACATTCTAGCAACAAAAATAGTAAATGTAGTTACACATGACTAAAAATTTTTATAATAATAAAAATATCGTGAATTAAATTACCTAATCGTACACATCTTTGTTAATTCATAAACAGCTTCAAAACCATGATTTACGCTTTGAGATAGAAGCTGAGCAAATTCTTGATTGTTAAATATCTTCAATGAACATCCCGGTGGAATTTTACAAACTGTGCTGGGATGAAAGCCATGATGATGATTACAATTTCTAGACTGTACAAATATCGCAGAATCCGAGAGACATTCGGCATAAACTTCTCCGCCGACGTAATACAGATGCACTCCTTTGCCTATATGCCGCCTCGTATTCTCTATCGTAGAATTTCGATTTACATTAGACAGTTGTCCGAGGCAGAAGCGATCGGAGTTGTTGCTCGGATTTGTAAAGCCGTCAATAATCACGGAGTGCGAATGACAGTGAAATACCTCACCCACTCGACAATTTAACTCGTAATAAGCGATTGAGGCCCAGTAAGGTGGTTCTTGGTAACACACAGGTGTAGCTGATTCAATTGACGTGCTTGTGTCCATCGGAACTGAATCCGAGGATGTGGTTTGCCCGGTTTGAGAGCCATCCTCGGGAGGAGAATATGCTGGCGGTGGTGTCTCTGGTAATCCATTGGTACCGTATGGGCTCTGAGGATTCGGCAAAGTCGTGCTCCCTGGACTGGGCACGGAACCGACAGAGGACATGGGTGACGTCGGATTGACGCCACTCGTAGAACCGGCATTGAAACCGCTAGATGTATAGGACACGTTGTGCGGCATGCTTGGGTCGGCCAATTGCTGAAATGGCAACAGAGAATGGCCGGGAGCATATTCCGAGTGTCTAGGAACCAACACTGGTGGCAGTACCGGGCTCTCAACCCTTTTGTAATGATAAGGATTGATGCAGACTTCCTTCTGTTTGGCAGAAAATGGAAACTGACACAAGTCCAGCGGTTTCAATTCGTGATGTGACTGGAGATCTGGCCAGCGCCAGACTCTACAATATATCACATGCGGCAAGCCCTTGCGATGCGAAACCTGCAATCTACCGTCTAAGCTTCTAGGAATCGTCACGCATTTACTTGGAGTTCCAGGACAGCTCAGTGCTCGTTCCAGTTCTTCGATCGCGCCTTTGCGCTTCTTTAGTTTTTTCACTAACGAATCCACTGCTTTCTCAGCCCATTTCTCCTCCTCGTCGCCTTGCTTCCAGCCGAGCAATTTTTTCACAGCGGGACTGGTGAATGAAAACAAGCTGTTTAATGAAGACATAGGTCCAGAACTCGAAGCTCCTTCTTCGTCATCCATATTTGAAAGGTGATGTATCAATTAGGTGTAGTGGGTATGCATAATATCCTTGTTTACATCTATAAAAAATCTTCGTCAGCAATCTGAAATCATACAGAGGCAATACTTCTTCGATTAATTTTCTCCGATTCATAATATCTGAAATAAAATCTGAGATAAAATCTGAAAAGTAGAATATTTCTATCTTAAATTATAGTTGATTTTAGCTATAAGTTAATTTCTTTCTCTTAAATTAAAAAAAACATGAATATGCAAATTTTTTTAAATGTCAAACTTTAATTTTTTAAATTACAAAATAAGTAAATAAGTTGTCAAAAAAATATTACATTCAATAAAAAAATATATTCATAAATGTAATGAAATTAATTCGTCTATTATCCTGTTTATATTGTGATTCTAAATTCCATCTTATAACTATCGATTAAATTTGTCTTCCGAAAAAAATACTGGACAAAGCGCGAATTCATCGGTCTCCAATCCGAATTTTTGCGATGCTATTTTTACAGGAATGTGAGTTTTGGCATGTCTCCTCCCACCGCTGTATCAATTCAATGACAAAGAGCGAAATTCCATAAATATTGTAACTCTTTTTCAAACAGAAATAGCAAGTACCGAGATGGAGTACTTTGCGCGACATTTCGAATACATCAGTCGTTTATTTGACATAAATTATGAACTGCAATTACAGAAATGTCGTTAATTCAGTTGAATATCAATAATTCATCAGTTTTGAGGAAACATACACTCGGAATTCCGGATATGCTCCGTTTCCCGCTTTCGTTACACTTATTTAATAAAACGTCGTGCATCAGTGAATTCACGTTTTGCGGGTGCGGATAACGCGTTTTCAAACGAGTACGAACGTCGAACACATCATCACGACGAGAAGAGGGGAAAAAAAAGGAGAGAAGAACCTGACGCGCCGGAAGCGCGCGCCGGGACTACACCCTTCCCCGAATCGGCGTGCGGGAGCATCGCGCTCGCCGATAAGACCGGAGCACAGACCTTTGCATAACGTACAATGCACAAACTATAAGACAACTTATGACCGAATTCAGTAGAAAAAGCAGTTCTACAATTGTAAAGTTGTAAGATTCTTCAGGTCTGTTCGCATTGTTTGCACTTTTTGCACTCATTATCGCTTTCTTCCTCTTCAAAACGCTGGAATATGTTTATCTCATTTTAAATTTGAGAGACTTCAAGCAGGACAAACAGACCTTTTAAAAGGATTGACTATCGTCCTTAGTTCCTTGCCGGATTTAAATGTAAAACTGATCATACGAAAGATTCTTACAACTGTAAAGATGCTTCTTTTGCTTGAACGCAGCCAATTAATAAAAGTCTTGCCCTTTCATGAAACGAAGGATCGCTCGATTGATTCTCTTATACTTTACGAAAAGTTCCTGTGCTCCGGCGATACGCGCCTCCGCCCGCAACGTCTCGGTCACTTACACGCTGCCTAGCGATTCAGTATTGTTTTTTTTACCACTGTCTCCCACTCTTGCCGCCTATCGTCCATCGACGCCACGCTCTCGCCATTACGATCTCGCGCCCAGCGCAAAAAGCGCTCGCAGGGATTATCGATTGCGCTGTTCGACTGCCGAGGCTGGTTGGCCGCAGGCGCGGGTCAACCGATGGACAATTCCGCGAAACGGCGACGACGTCGGGAGGATTCGATCCCGAATCAATGTCACACCGTGACGCATCGCCATCCCGCGCCGCTGCACCTACGATCCTTCACCGTTGCCATTCTGGCAACGTTCGAGCGCCAACTACTCACAACGATCACGACGATCACGGCGTACGACGAAACGCAGATTTGATCCTCCGAATTTCGAACGGTTGACTCGGAGAGGCGTAACAAACACTCCGTCTCGTTCCACGAAATGTGTAAATGGTCTTGGAACGGTCTGATCGATTATTCGACACTCGTCAGTTCCGCAGCAGCGATACGAACACACACGTTCACCTCGCACGCGGCGATAATGCACGAATCGATGTTTACTCGGCGGATCCCGCGGATCACGCCAACAGCAACGGCCAAAGCGATGCGCTTTGGCTTATTGCCGTTCACAACGCCGCGTCAGAATCACCATGCTTGTTCAGTCGGGCCAATCGCGGTCTAAAGCGGAGAGCACAGACTCTTGCGTAACGCATAACACGTAAATCATAAGAATATGTACCAATCGAAGTTCTCCGTTTCTTTCCCTTCC
>NW_017296059.1:2934070-3010778 GCF_001594075.2 Trachymyrmex cornetzi
ACGACGCAAATCGGATGCAGTGTGAATCCAGCACAAGCCCATGACATATACAAAAACTCAAGGAAGTAAGACGTAAGCAGTAAGCGAATTGGCCAATTAGACTACCAATCAGAAACTCGGACATCAATATCGCTTCTCTCTATATATAGGACTCTAGGCTCTATAGTGCTCTACGGATAGCGGGAGAGGGTAATGCCCATTTCTACCAATATAGATTAATTTTAATCTCGGTTCAACTTACTCTTCGTCTTTTTCTAATCTTTAGAACTAGAAAAAGACAAAGATTAAGTTGAACCGAGATTAAAGTTGATCTGCGTTGGTGGAAACGGACCTAAGTGGGTTTAGCTCATAGCGTTTTCTCCCGATCGGATTTGCACCAACCTGAGTTGGATTAATCTTTCCTATTGATTAACGTCACCCGCTCTACCAATAGGAGAGCACAAAACGCCATTAATCCAATCCAGGGTACCTATCATGAAATATGTCGGAATGGATTCCGATCGGAATTATTCCGTTTACCCTAGAAAACACAATAGAAATCTAGGGAATAATTGAATATTTCCGATCGGAATCGATTCCGACTTGTTCTATAATAGGTATTCAGGTTGGTGCAAACCTGGCCGGGCCGACAATGCTATTGCTGGATTCACACTGCATCCGATTTGCGTGTACGACGCTCTGCAACCAATCATAAAACAGGATTCCGATGGATTTTGACCTTGAAATATTCCTCCCACTCCCTCATCCCTATCTCCTTATTTATCCCCTTCCATCTCTTCCTTTCCTTGTTTACTATTTCCCACACTTGGAACTGGCCGAACTGACGTTGGGTGCTTTCCAACAAGGGACACAGTCAGACACAGTGTAACACAATGAATCATACGTCCTTGTTGTTTGCTTACGTTAAACAAGGATGAAACGATTCACTGGGTGCTTTCCAGCAAGGGACACAGTCAGACACAGTGTAACACAGTGAATCATATATCCTTGTTGTTTGCTTACGTTAAACAAGGATGAAACGATTCACTGTGTTACACTGTGTTTGATTTTGTCCTTGCTGGAAAGCACCCACAGTATCCGATTTTCGTCGTACGACGCTCTTCAACCAATCAGAAAACTGAATTCCGATGATACGAAGCAAAATCCATCGGAATCCTGTTTTCCGATTGGTTACAGAGCGTCGTACGACGCAAATCGGATACAGTGTTAATCCAGCAATAGGTATGCCGCCTTTTTAGCGCAAGCGCACTAAAGTACTAGTGACTTCTAGAGAAATGCAGTAATGTAAAGGTTGAAAAGCGAGGAGGCCGGGGCCGCGGGCTAAACTGTTCGTGAATTTTTACGCGCGAGAATTGGAGAAAAGGCATATACATTATGTGTAATTTATTTCGCGAAAACAAAGAATCGAGAAGCACTAGATGAATAAGATATAATATGTAGAAGATAAGTATAGATTTGGCGGGATTTGGCAATATGTGATTCACAGTGTAGATAAATCTATACTTATCTTCTACATATTACATTTTACTTGTTTAGTACTTCTCGATTCTTTGTTTTCGCGCAATAAATTACATATAATGTATATGCCTTTTCTCCAATTCTCACGCGTAACCACGAACAGTTTAACCCGCGGCCCCGCGCTTTTCATCCTTTACATTACTAGATTTCTCTAGAACTCACTAGTATTGTAGTGTGCATGCGCTAAAAAGGCGGCATACCTAACAACACTTGTTTAGCTGGGTCACTGAGTCGCTGGGTTTAGTTCGTTAGAGACGGGCGGGGAATTCCCTGTTTCATATTTACCGGGTATCAATCATGAAACTTTATTCCTAGGATGGAAAGTGAAAAGTGAAAAGTGAAAATTTTAACTATTTAAGTTAACGGAGAAATTTTTCACTTTTTACTTTCCATCCTAGGAAAAAAGTTTCATGATCGATACCCTGCAAGCGAAAGTATTTTCCCGTTTAGAAGACGAGGGCTGCTAGGAATCATCGATATATATTACACAAGGTTGTTTTTGTAAAAATTATTCATAAATACGTTCGCGGCAAGGAAGGAAGACGCTAGTTTTTGTAGTCATTGCGAGAGTCGTGCGCACGTGCTTGTAAAAATGGCGGACTTTGTGCACGGTGAAACCAACATGTCCAACAATACTCAATTAAGTCCGAAATCCATGGGACGTAGGAAGAAAAAGAAGAACAAGAATAAGAAATGGAAGAAGGTATCTAACAATGCCAAGGTATGTATGCGTATTTATTCGGGCCGTGTTTATAATAATTATTTGAACAAAATATTGAAATCACTGTTGTACTGTACTGGTCCTGGCACAAGTTAATGGACCTTTATAAACCAGGCTGGTTTCGGATTTAATATATTTCCCTCTCCTGTTCTTTCTTGGGCTGCGTTTGGAAACTGGGTACTTTCGTATATCTTCTTATTTAACGTTGAGTGAACAACACGAGGTCTTTTTAGCTAAATTTCTTGCATGATTTATCTTCCTTTTCTCTCTACGTTTGAGAGAAAAAGCTGACCCGTGCAAAAAGTTCAGCCAAAAAGACAGGCCTGTGGATAAAACCAAACACTTGGGTGATGTTTCCGAATGCTGAGGCTTGGGTGTATTTACGCAGTTGAGAAGGGGGGGGGGGGGTTTATCTGACGAGGTTTTTAATAGTTTTTGAATGTTCATGGCTTGAACAAAAAACAGTTTTATGTATGTCTTTTGTTCTGCATTATATTGTTAGGAGACTCAGTACTATAGTTATCTTTGCAGCAGTACTGTTTGATAGCATAGTCAAAGGAATCATATTGTTGATAATTACGAAAGTAATTACGAAGAGGGACAAAACGCTATTATGTTGTTTTTTATTTTTGTTTTCATTTTTTATTCTTTGCTGTATCAAGATAGTCTCTCGGTATATATATTTTATTTTAAAATTAAAAATTCTTTTTTTTATGACATTAATCATAAGGCTGCATTTTTCAGAGACTTTAGAATTCATTCTTCTTTAAATATAAATTTTTAATTGTCCTGCACATTAGAACTCTAAAATCATTTGCAATACATTTATAATGTAACGGAATGATAATACAGAATCTGAAATCATATATCTGATGTTTGTTTCTTATGTCATTGTATATTGATGCCTATCTTGTTTTGAAATTGGAATTGAAAGAAAACGTTTTCAAAATCTTGAAAAGTCCAGGTGGATTGTTTTATCCGAGGATACTTAAATCAAAAGCTACCAGAGAAAAGAAGTTAAAAACATATATTATACTCATTTTCACCATTTTCTTTAAAAACAGCTTGGAGAGAATTTTTTCAAATTAATTAAAATTAATACTCAATCAATATCAATTTAATAAATAAGTTTCTTTAGTATTAGCATCAACAATTACTTAAAACTTATGGGGCAAAGTGATTATACATTGGGTTTTATATTTAAAAGTTATTAAAAATCGGATGTATTCATAATTGTATCACTTTCTCTACTGCAAAAAGAAATTAAATGCTAAATGAATGGAAAATTTATCTAATTGCACTTTTAGATGGAACATAACAGCCAAGCTAGTACTTCTGGTACTGTAGAAAACAAGGATGGTGATGGGCCACCTAAAGTGTCTTCTCTTCTGACTGATTCCAAGGTTAAGATCACTTGTCTGGAAGTATTCGATAGATTACGAAAATCCATTTATCCGAAATTTAAAAAAAGGGTCTTTTACGTTTATGAACTTCTGTGTTTTTTCATTCCCAAAAACATCAGAGTAATTTATATTTCCTTTTTGACATATTTTCTTAGTGATATCCATGTCAGTGTACTATTGACGTCTAAACGCTATTATTATGAGCGATAATCTTTAATAAATAATATTTAATGCAAATGCTATTGAACTATGTAATAATGAGATAATAAAATGTATAGTTATGTACATGATAATGGATTTTCTCATCGATCGATGGAACTTTCGTAGTATATATTTGTCTATCTTTTAGAAATTTTAATGAAATAATTCATAGCGTCTTCCATGGCATTATATATACTCTAAAAATTATCATAAATTAAAAGATAGATCACTTTCGTGACTGATGCAACTCTTTCGTTGTAGACTCTTTTGCAAAGGGCACAGAAATATAAAAACATAGGAAATGTATATTTCAAAATGGGACAATATGACGAAGCCATCGCTCAATATAATAAAGCAATCGACATTTGTCCAAAGGAGAAACTGAATGAACTCGCAATTTTTTATCAAAATATAGCTGCTGCAAATGAGCAATTGGTAATAAAATTGTTGTTAGTAATAATAAACGTACCATGAAAATCATTTCAATTGATTGTTAAAATCAATTTGGTGGAATTGTTTGTTCATATTTAATATTAATTGTAAAATTGTAATTTGTAGAAAAAATACAGTTCTGTAAAGGCAGATTGTACAAAAGCGTTAGAATTAAATTCAAGATATACTAAAGCTTTGCTACGTCGAGCACGTGTTTTGGAGCAAACAGGGGACTTGGAAGCCGCTTTCAAAGATTTGATTATCGCGTGTATTCACGACAATTTTTCTAATAAAACTTTCCTTGCAAAGACACATGAACTCTGCCATAAGCTTGGTAAATTACATATTAAACTTGGTATTAAATAAAGTAATATTTATAGCAAACTTGAATAGGAATTGAAAAATATAAGAACAGAGAAGTTTAATAACTTGAAGTAAAATCGTTTTCAGTGGAACAACAAGCTTGTGAAAATTTAGCAAACAAAGAGTTTGTATTGCCAAGTAAATATGCCATCGAAACCTGCATTGCATCTTTTCCTAAGGATCCAGTATTTTTGAGACTTCAACATCCAAACAATTTTCCACAGTAAGTATGGGAAGAAAAGTGTTATTCTAATAATTGTGTTTACTTTTTAATAAATACAACATTTTTTTATCAGATTTTTTAAAAAACCGTTAGAAGCGTTAAAAAATGTAGAATATGATGATGTAATACCGCTGTGCACAGAAATCATTAAAAGTGCCGAATTTGATAAATTACCTTCGTCTAAACTAGAAGTATTATTATTACGAGCTACATTTTACGTACTTTCGGGTGACTACATTTCTGCAATCCAAGATTTTGAAAGTATACTAAATAGCGAATACGTATCCGATGACATAAAAATATGCACTCTCGTAAGAAGAGCAAATTTATACATGCAACTTGAGATGTCAGAAGTCGCTTTCAAGGACTTCGAATTAGCCATTACTATAAATCCATGTTATGGCGATATCTACTATCAAAGAGGACAGGTATTAGGCATTAATATTGAGCACATTTTCTCTATATTACGTATTATAACATAATGTAACAATACATTTTTATCATTTCTCTTTTGTCAGACATATTTACTCATGGAAAGACTATGTGAAGCTAAGCGCGAGTTTGAAAAGGCCGTTGAATGCAATTCAAACTTCGGAATGGCATACTTGCAAACATGTTACATGGATTTTAGATTTGCGGACGATAATATAGATTTAGTTAAAGTGGTAGTGAAAAAGTTGGAAAGAGCTTCCAAAAAATTCCTAAATCCTCCTGAAAATATATTTTGTTGTCATCTGTATGTTAACGTACGTATATACGATTATTTACAATTTTTTTTAAGAATAAATCGAATTAAGGGGGCATATACGTTTGGAGCCTAAAAAAAGGCATTTTTCATGAATTTTTTTTTAAATTAAGAGAAAATTATAAAAATGGGATTTTTTTGCATAATAAAGTACACCTTTTGTAATTCTCATACAAATTTTATTAGAATAATTTTATTGGAAAATCCCCCCACTTCACTATTGTGTAGTCAGCCGTGCACACCACGCATGATTCCGCGGTTACAATGATTTCTCTTTGCTCGTTTATCTAAAACACAAAAAACAAACGGCATCTTAAAGAAGAGTAAATTTCCTTGTCGTTGAC
Source organism: Trachymyrmex cornetzi (assembly GCF_001594075.2). NCBI lineage: Eukaryota > Metazoa > Arthropoda > Insecta > Hymenoptera > Formicidae > Trachymyrmex > Trachymyrmex cornetzi. The sequence continues at coordinate 2,940,021 of NW_017296059.1, forward strand.
GTATCCGATTTTAAAAATTCAAATTTTAAACAGAATGGCGGACCTTTAAAGTTAGAGTGCCGATTTTTGATAAAAAATTTCATTTGTTTGTTTAAAAAAAAAATAGAAAGAATTAGAATTTTAAAAATCGAATACGACAAGCGAATTTTATAAACTTTCAGTAAAAAAAAAGGCAAATCGATTGATCCATCTTCAAGTTATCATTGTAACCGACTTTAAAAATATGGTTTTGAGAAAAACGCGTTTAAAGTTTTCGAACAACTTTATTGTAAAATAATTTATTTAACTCTTACACGTCATCGTCAATTCCTGGGCCATAAGGGAACTTTCCTGCTCAAGATTTGCCTTCATTTGATGATTTTTCTGTCGTTGCAGTTTCACCTTCGGCTTGCCACTTATTGGGTGGCAACAGTCGCTTCAGAAAGGGCAAGCGCACGTCTGTGCACTGCCCAACAAAACGCGTTGTAACTTTTTTACTTATTGGAATTTCATAAAACGGTTTTAGGACAATATTCTTGAAGGTTCAAACTGTCGAAAAATGCATTAAAAAAAATCAATTTTTTGAAACCGGCGAACGTATATGCCCCCTTAAAAAGAAATGAGAAAAATAAATGAGAAATTTTTACCAATTTTGTGCACATTTGGATGTATTGATATAAAATTTTCAATTATTTTTAGATAATGTCCAAAACAGACCGGCACTACAGCTTCCATAAAGCTGATGCTTGTCTTGTTAAAGCAATGCAGAAATATCCGGAGTACGCGTATATTTATGAAACGAGAGCTGTACTGCAATTTGAGCACGGTAATGTTAATAAAGCAATAGAATACTTTAACAAAGCGATAGAATTGGATTGCAAATGCGAAATAGCATATAAAGAATTAGGAAAACTTGAAGTGCAAAGGTATGTTTTCAGCGTAATTGTTTTTAATAATTTTTGTACGAATTTTTTAAATAAATTAGATACAATCGCATATGTAGCTTATATAAAGAATCTCTCAAAATATAACGAAAATATTCTGAATTTTTTTCAGAGGAAACGTAGAGAAAGCAGTAAGGTTACTTGATAAGGCTTCAATAATCTCTCGTTCATATGTGGAACTGTTGCAAATATACATCTTCAGAAATTTTGCGAAAGTACAATTTGATATAAAGAATGAATTAGGAGGCGTTCTTCCAATCTTTCAGCTGCTTCCTCATTTGATCGCCATGGAAAAAAATCTGATGGAACAATCCGATTGGCCTAAAATGATTTCTCCCGCTGCCGAACTGAAGGTCAAGACTACCGATTTTATTTCAAGACACTTAATTGGTTTAGCGAAAGTCTATTTCTCCATAGTTAAAAAAAGAATATCTTGCACATTTATTAATGTATTTGTTGGTGCCTCTTAGCTTCTAAATAATGTCTGTAAGCATTGCTGAATTTCATGATAGTGAGATAATAGAATATGACGTTTACACGATAATGGATTTTCTTATTCGATCAAGACTTACAGTATTTATTTGTCTCTTCAGAACTTACGTGAAAAATAACTTGTAGTGCTTCTCATAAGAGGCATTATATATATATATATATATATATATATGTATTTATACTACATGGGCTGAACTGCAGAAGATAGTTTTTGACTGATTAAAATAAACTGTTCCTTTTAGATTCCTTTACAAATGGCGCAGAAATATAACAACGTAGGAAATGTATATTTCAGAATAGGAAAACAGGATGAAGCTATAGCTCAGTACAGTAAAGCTATTGACATCTGTCCAAAGGAAAATGTCGAGAATCTTGCGATTTTTTATCAAAACAGAGCTGCTGCGTATGAGAAATTGGTAATAAAATTGGTGATACTGATAATAAGCATAACATGAAAATTTAGTTTTAATTGGATGTTGAAGTTTACGTTGGTGTAAGTGTTACCGTGTATACAATTGTAATTATAATTTATAGAAAAAATATAGTTCTGTGAAAGCAGATTGCACAAAAGCTTTGGAACTAAATCCAAAATATACGAGAGCTCTGCTACGTCGGGCACGTGTTTTGGAGCAAATTGAAGACTTTGATGCCGCTATGAAGGATTTGACTATCGTATGTATTCATGAAGGATTTTCTAATCATGCTTCTCTTGTGATGGCAGATAAGGTCTTGAATAAGCTTGGTGAGTTAAATATAAAAATACGTGGTATTAAATAAAATACTGTCTCGACAAATTAGAATAAAAATTAAGAAGTAAAAACAGAAATTTAATGACTTAACACGAAAATTATTTTTAGTAATACAATACGCTGAAGAAAGTTGGGTGCATAAAAAGTTAATTTTACCAATTAATCATGACATCGATATATATATTTCATCTTTCCCTAAGGATCCAGTATTTTGTAGACTTCAGCGTCCAGAAAATATTCCAGAGTAAGTATAAGCAGAAAATTGTTTTTGTGTAATTTTAATGTTCACTTTTTTAATGTGTTTACCAGATTTTTCAAGAAACCGTTAAAAGCATTAAAAGATAAGGAATATGATGATATAATACCGTTATGTACGGAAATCATTAAAAGTCCGGAATTTGATACATTATCTTCAACTAAATTAGAGGTGCTATTATTACGAGCTACTTTTTACGTACTTTTGGGAGACTATAGTGCTGCAATTCAAGATTTTGAAAACGTATTGAACAGTGAAGATATGTCCGATGACTTGAGGATAAACGCCCTGATAAAGAGAGCGGAATTATACATGCGACTTAAAGATTTAGAAATGTCTTTCAAGGACTTCAAATTGGCCATTAGTATAAATTCAACATGTAGCGACATCTACTATCATAGAGGACGGGTATTACAAACATTAACGATGACTGCGTTCAGCAGAGAAAACAAATCAATTAGCGTTGTGATTCATTAATGTGATTGGTTCCTGCACTGAGATCCAACGAAAAATTATGGGCAATCATATTAAAGAATTACTAAGCACTAACCGATTAGTTTTTTCTGCTGAACGCAGCCATTGAACATATCTTGTCACACGCATACAGATGCACATATAATATAAACACTACTTTCTTTTCTCAGGCACTTGCGTTGATGGATAAAAAAAACGAAGCTAAGCTCGAATTTGAAAAGGCACTTAAATACAATCCAAACTTCAGCAACGCGTACATACAGAAATGTTACTTGGATTATTGTATTGCGGTATCAGATGATAATACGAGATTAGTCAGAGCAGCTATTAAAACTTTTGAGAGAACCTTTGTAAAGTATCCAAATCTTCCTCAACATACAATATGTTGTACAATGTATGCTACGGTACGTACAACTACTTATAATTTTGTAAGAAAAGTAATTGAAATTAAAAAGAAATACGTATAATAAGTTAGTACTATTATGTTGTGCACATTTTTTTTTATTAATTGGTGAAATTTTCAATCATTTATAGATTTTGACCGAAATTAAACAATATCAAAAGGCTGATAGTTATTTGATTAAGGCAATGGAGAAAAATCCCAAGTGCGCATCTATCTATGCAAACAGGAGCTTTCTACACTTACAGATTGATAATGTTGATAAAGCTATAGAATATATAAACAAAGCAATCGAGATTGATGAAAAGTTTGGACAGGCATATGCAGCATTAGGAACCATTGAAATAAGAAGGTATGTTTTCAGTGTAATTGTTCCTAATAACTGTTTTAGATTGAAATGTTTTAAATGCGCCAACTTAATCCAATACATGATGTAGGCCTAGCTTTTCATTCTTCTCTCTAGGTTAACTTGTAGTTAGCCTGGTGTTTTATGATCATACCATGAGTGAAGCCCGTTGGGTGAAACTTGTGGTTAAGTTTAATCACAAGTTAACTAGAAAATAATAAACTAGGCTTTATATATACAAAGAATCTGAAGATATTTTAGTGAAAATGTTTTGAATCCTTTTTTTCATTCAGAGGAAATATAGAGAAAGCAATAAGGTCATATGGCAAAGGTGTAACATACTGTAAAATGTTCACGGAACAGCTAGAAATACACAAGTTGAGAGAAGCAGCAAAAATCGAACTTTATATAAAGAATCAATTAGGACGTATTCCTCGCTTACTTCGGGAATTCACTCGATTCGTTGATATAGAAATGGCAGTAGAACTTATGGATTGTTTAATCAGTTAAGTTCTTATATTAAGATATCAATTTTGAACACGATATATACAAAGGATGTTCTAAAGAGTGAAGTATTTATTATCGTACCACATTATTTCTGATTAAAAGTTTAAGTTTATCACGACACTTTATATTTTTAATTAAATTTGATTTATAAACTGTAAAGAAAATAGTGATTTTAGTTTGTTATAGATTATCAATGCTATCAAAGCAATTAAAAAAGATATATATCACTTAAGGATTCTTATCTTTGCAAGATATTAAGTACAAAAGTAAATAACAAAAGACAATAAAGAGTCGACATCAAAATGTCATCATAATAGCGATCTTTAAAGTACGATCATTATATGTTCAATACGTACTAATTATCGCGTCAACTCTTTATTGTCTTTTGTAATTTACTTTTGTATTTGATTATCAAAATTAAAAGCTTTGAAGTAATTTTGTTAGTGTCTGAAGTTTGTAAAGCACTATTTAAAATTGTTTTACTTTGTGAGGTTTCTTTTTATGTTTGCACAAATACTAAAATTTGTTATGTATTCGTTTAAATAATTTTACATTCACAAATATGTTATAAGGTACAAAATGTAAGTGATTGTTTTATTTTGACCCCGCTGGGGTAAATTGTCTAATTATAAACTACATCTATGCCTAATATCTAAAATAATACACAAACAAAAATATCTCACCCTTTATATTAATTAGCACTACCCTTTCTCTTTCTAATCCTTCCCTTTTCATACTTTTAGCATATTACCTTTCTTTTAAGTTTCAATTTTTTTTATATTTCTGTACTTTCTTTGACAAACCGTACGATTTTGTACGCGTATATATTTAAAAAAAATATTTTTTATGTTACGCTGTAGGTAAAATTAAAAATGAATTTTTTTCTCTGAAATTTGATATTAGTTACCATTCAAAGTAAAACTGATAATTTTAAATGTTTATATGCCCCATAAGTCATGAAAAATCATTTAATACTGCTATAATAATATCAATATTGCTATTATAAACTTACTGCTGCGACAGTTAATATTTACTAAATAATAACTTTTCTAAATATTTCTTTGAATTGGTTATTTAGCTTATAATATCTGCTGATTTATAATTTTATAAATATTTAAATCTATATAATTTAAAATATCCGAAATTCTATTAGAAAAGTTAATTTTTTTTTATTCCCGAATACCATCTCGATCCATTACATTTTTTTCGCAATTTTGGAGCAAAACTTGAGTGTCGTTGCGATATAAGAATAATTCAATAATTGGAATATGTGTAAGATCTGTGAAAGGTCTTTACGATTATCAAGAAAATAAATAGATGAAAAAAGATACATTTTCTTAATACTTGTAAAGATCTTTCAAAGATTTTACACATATTTCGATTATTGAATTATTCTTATATCGCAACGATGTCCAAGTTTTGCTTTAAGATTGTGAAAGAATGTGAATGAAAGATTTTGTTCGTAAGCGCTCGCTGCTTTTGTATTCTTTTGGATCTAAATTTGATTGGATGATCTAGAATCTAAAAGAATACACCAATAACAGTGAGCGCTTACTCAAGTCAGCGTCAAGTGCTGTCAAGTACTGTCAAGTCCACTAAATACATTCAATGGCTACGTTCAACAGAACGTTTATTTTGCAACTGTTGAAAGTTTTCTTCGTGCTGACTGAATTATACTTTTAGATCTAGAAGAATGATCCTATCAGTAGACGATTATAAAACGATTGTAAAACTGTTGTTCTGCTGAAGACAGCCAATGTTAGCGCATTTTGAAACTTGTCCAAAAAAATACTGTGTTCATTAATTGATAGGATTGTCGCTATTCGTCAATTTAATATAATGAGAATAAACATTTCGCAATTTACCATCATATTTATTATGTACACTATAAATGTAATTTCTGTACTGAACAGAAAGTGGAAGAGAGATTCGTCGTATCTACATGTATACGCGATAAAATTGGCAGCTCGTAAATAACAATACATTTAGATCACGTGTCAGCAGGCACAGAGCAGATATGCTTCAGCTCTAATACCATGAATAAATTTCATTTTATCTGTTGATATTCTCGTTTAACTTATTAATCTTAAAATCATGTGTTATTCAAGCTTAGTTTAACATTTCTTTAAAATTGGAATTATCAATAAATAATAATATCGAGTATAAATAATATATAGTAACGCTCTTTGGTCTCAAAAATACTTCAGATACGACTTGAAATTAATTTTCAATCATTTTCTAGTACATTATCATTTTCTATTACATTATCCTCTAGAATAATTGTATTGTGCCTTTCTGTAAATAATGTCTCTTGACTTAGTGCAGGAACTTGTCGAGAAAATTCGTTAGTCGCCCATAAAAATAAATCCAATGTCTGCTCTGTGCATTCCGCTATGAATCTCACAAACGGTCGAACATCTCCGACGTTGGCTAGTTGTAAGTACTCATAATATTTATGGCGATGCTGTTTGTGGATAATAACGGGAGGATATCCAGCTTGCATGAGAATCATATTCATGAGCAAGCGGGACGTTCTGCCATTTCCATCAGTGAACGGATGTATGTGCACCAGTTTATAATGCGCGAGAGCTGCATACCTATAAATTTTTCCGATTAATTCCAATTCGTTGAATTCTATCACAAAATCTCAGATAAAAATACAATAAAAAAATATATGAAATTCGCACACCTCACTGGATGCATTCTTATGGCTTGTTCGCTGTTCAACCATAATACAAACTCCTCCATCAAATAATGTATATCGCCAGGACCTGGAGGTATATGGCCGCCAACGTATACTTGAGTCCTTCGAAATTGACCACCTTCGACGGGATCTACATGTCCAAGCACACGCCTATGTATTTCCAGTACATCTTTTATAGAAATGGACCCTACTCTGAAATATATTTACATGGATAATAAATAATAAACTAATAGTGAAAACATTTCTGTCGCTTACGTAAAATATACTCTATGAACTTACCTGTTAACCAAGGTCGCATTGATATATTTCATGGCAGCATCTAATCCAAGGATTTCATTATGTTCATCAATACTCTTTCCGGAGACCGCGATACGTGTTTCGACTATAGCTCTCGTTTGTGCAAGATTCATTGTATTTCCCTCGATCCCGACCGTATGATAGATATGTTGGAAGTAAGCCTCCTTTTTAGCGCGTATCAATGCAGCATTGTTATCAGGTATATTGGCTAATGTATTCCTCTTGTCATCAATTCGCCTAAGCATTATTCTGTCATGTTCTTCGACTACACGAGCTGTCCTCTGACTATTTATTAAAGCACCTTCGTGATTCGGTTTATAAGTTAAAGCACGCACGTAAAATTCATTAGCTTTTATCACATTGTTCTGGGTATGCTCCAAAAACTCTCCATAATGGTTCAAAACGTCTGGATGACAAGGTGCTAATGCCACTGCATGTTGAAACAATTTTATAGCTTTCTCCTGCTTTCCGGATAATCTCATATCTAGAGCTAAGTGCAAAGATGCCAGGGCTTCCGTTATCGACGCTGCAGTACACTGAACCTTACCAAGTTCGGTGTTGGGTTGTGAAATGGTGAGTGTATGATCATCATAGACATTCAAAATACCTTCTGAAGAAAGCGGCACAAACACAGAACGACCGTGATAAAATTCCTGTTCTAGAAAAAGACAACAGAATAAATTATTTATGATATTAACTGCATTTAAATCACAGCTTACAAATGATAGCATGATCAATTGCAGGACGAGAGATATCTTATGGTGCTTTCCAGCAAGTGTAACATAGTGATCATTACGTCTTTGTTCAATGTTAACAAACAAGGATATAACAAGTGCTTTTCATTTAGTGATACAAATCGAACATTATTATATTTTTCTTAACATTCAGTCTCTTGTATCAACTTGCGATACCAAATGAAAAGTATTCAATGATTCAGTATGTTACCCTGTATCATCTAGCTGCTCTCCTTTTAGTAGACAGTCAACGTAAACATCATTCTGTTTTTCTGACATACAAAAGTAAAAACAGCTCTTGCTGCAAATTGCCAGAAACGGTAGGCAACATAAAGTGTACAATCTCTCGTTGAAACAGTAGATATATCAGTTGCAACTCACCTGTGGAATCGGTGGACAAGCCGCCTATGTATTTCGATAGCAACGTACTGATGACAGCGATGACAATTCCAAGAATAAAAACAACAGGAATGAGGAGCTTTGGTGTCATACCGCCCGTGGGATCCGTGGGGTCCGTGGCATCCCCGCGTTTCACGTTCACGTGAGAGGTCTTTCCATTATGTACGTAATAATCGTAAAAGCATGCCGGCAGCATCCCTCCTCGCGGCAGTTTTTCACACTCTTGCTTCGAACGGTAAAGCGTGGCATGCTTGTCAACCGTGTCCGGTGTCACACGTACATGTGACGCAACGCGTCGCGCTCGTCTCGGATCGTCTCTGGAACGACACCAGACGACACCAGCCGAAGCGATGCGTCCATGTGGTTTGATCTGATTGGCCGGCGCCCGAGCGTTCCGCGAACATACGAGCGCCATTGGCTCTCGCGTTCCGCGTTCCGCCATTCCGCGAGTTTATCGTTCTCTTACACCGCCCAGTATCTTAAAAAACCACGACGCTTTTGAAAAGTTTATTGCAACATTCGCACGTTTCGAGATTCACAACACGACGCTTTTTTACTGACAGTTATGTCGGTAATTTTCGCTCGATCGTCGATCGTATTTACCGGCCGATGCGCGACTTATTTCAAACGTTCGGCGGTCCTTCCTTCTCTCACTTCTCCCACTCCCCCAATATTCTAATTGCCAGTTTGAAATTGAGCCGTTTTGTGACTCGTGTAACACGGAACGCGGCGACATTTACCGCGGAAACTGGAGCGGTAGCTGATCAATTTACCGCTTTTCTATAAAAGCGAAAGAACGATTAGCCATAGTTGATTCAATTAATTGGCTATAGCGCCAATTTCCGCAGCGCAGCAAGTGGCGCGTCCTTTTTGAAGGAGTCATAAGTCAGTTAGTTTTCGGTATATCTCGCGCTTGTCGAGTGTCTTCTCCGTTCGGAGCGTAAGTATATGTCGTCGAATCCAAAATACGGCGTTTGTATGATTGTATGATTGAGATGCGCTAAAGTCTATAAACGTTTATTGCAGCTCGAGCGTAGAGCGCGGTGTGCGGGCGCGTTTTATATCGTGTTTCGCGAACGAGGAAATTTGGCGCGCGGCCATTCAAGATGGCTGCTACTTCGTTCCCGAAAAGCGCGGCGTCGGTCAGCGTCGGTCGTCGACGGAAAGTGCTGGACAGATTTTAGATACTGCCCGTATTGTTATACAATTATAATCATTAGTTGTGTTATTTTTGGCGAAAATAAAATGTATGATTGAAATGTGCTAAAGTCTGACACTTGTCTCTTTGCAGCTCGAACGTGAACTGCGACATGTTGACCCGTTTTGTAGTTGTATTTTGCAAAAGGGACAGAGAATTTGGCGTGACCACTCAAAATGGCTGCTATTTTGTTCCCGAAAAGTGCGGCGTCGGGCAGCAACCGATTGTGCTGGACAGATTATAGGTATTTATGAACTGCCTGTATTGCATTATTGTTTTATAATTATTCCGATTATTTGTTGTTGATATCGTTCCTAACGCAATAAAAAATCGAATGTGTGAGGACTCGTATAGCACAGACCTCCAAGGGATGTCCTAAGACGATCCAGAGGATGTTCTACGTCTTAAGGACGTCTTCATGTCTCTTGAAGTACTGTGTTGTGTGAGAGTATCCGAATAAATATGGAGAAAATCGTTGCTATTGTAATACATTGTCCAATAAATCGACCAGAAATAACATAACATCGATATTATCATTTCACATTCAACAATACAAATGTAATATAACACATGTTGTATGTAAAGAGTGCCTCCCATTTAATAACAAGTCGACACAAATGTTCTTTCTTTGCATTCCATGAGTAATAAAGATAGAACAATACCTGTGTCAATTTGTGTCAAAGAGAAGGCATCCCGAGACAATTGAAAAGCACAGGCAATAGGAAAACGGAATAACAGATTTTAATCTATCAGAAAAAATGTATTTGATACATTGAAATCTGTTATTTCCTGATCCTATTTTCTGTTGAACAAAAAGACCAACCCAAAAGAATGGCATTTTGGCCAAACAGAATTTCTAGTATCATAACCATTTTCTGATTATCATAATTCTGTTTGGTTTCACCAAAATACCATTCTGGTCTTTTATTGATTTAACCAGAACATTTTCCTCTGTATTTTTCAATTGTAGGCGTTAGGCTGTAACATTTACATTGTCAAATGTAAAATTATAACGTCGGCGTTATGTTACTGTTAGTGTTTACTGGAAACAGTATAATTATATTTTAATTATTGCAAACAAAGTATTTTGGTATTTTGATCATATGACTTAAGACTGCCTGATTGGCTTTCATAACGAGCTAATACAAATTCAAGGTTTATTCGCGTCGCATGCTCCAATATGCTCCAACATGCTCCATCATGCTCTTACCATAGCTTCTACTTACTGTAACGCGCTCATTGGAGTAAGTAGAAGTTATAGGAGCATGTTGGAGCGTATAACGCTAACAAATCTATAGAAAAAAATACCATCTGAGCTATCAAAAATCTAGCAAATCAGTCAGTAGCTAGCAAGTTATACAAATTCCAGCATAACAGCCAGAGGTTATCAATACAGTAGCAAACTAAAAAAATAACCGTGTGATGTAAACTCAAGTCAAATTTAAAGGAAGATCAACAGAAGCATGAATAAAGCTTTTATTAAGAGATATAAATTGGAGCAACGAATTTTCGTCAAGGATATAGTATAAAAGTATATTATATTATACGATAGTAATCCTTGTATGAGTTAAAGAACATTTTATAATGATGAACGAGAGATGTTACAAGATGTTATGCACTAATTTTATTAGTTAGATCACTGCACAAAAAATAATTCAAAAATAATACAAAAAATAATACAAAAAGCTTTATAACGGTAGTCATTTGTTAAACAAATTCAGTTTGGAGCTGTTGAGATTCTTTCATACAATTGCAAATAATTTAATGAGATTAACAGCTAATCTCGATAGTTACATACATATTTAACCAAATTTCTATTCGCAGAAAGGCGAAAACGTCGCTATTCTGCACACTTCTTTCAAAAGTGCTTTTTATAGTTTCATGTATCTTTTCTAATTCTCGCACTACCGACTCGACATCGCCACGGTGGGGCAAGTATCTTTTTATGAAAACTTTCCTGAAAAAATAATAATGCAGTCTATAAATATTAGAACTAGACCGACTTATTTAATTATAAATGCTATTAGTTTTCTATGAACGATACAACTAAGAATCATTAAAAAATCTAATTTTATATTGTTTTTTGGGTTGTCGATTTGTATTAAAAAATTTGGGATCTTACTTTAATTCGCGAAGTAGGTACGCTCTCGCTACTAACACGCGAATAAGTTTGTAAAGTCGAAGGGCTAGGAATTATTTCACAGTCCACTTTACAGGTCCTAGAGACACAGTCTTTTTTCTCCATTTTTTTGGAAATGCTACTAGATGTAGAACTTCTTGACTTCGTCTCGTCTCTGTTAACAATTAAGGCAATTAATATAATAACTATAAAGAACCTCTCTTTATGTTACATGGATTAGTTATTCATAAAATTTGAGAGATCTCGATGAAATGAATTAGTTTTTACATGAATATGATATAGCTTATAATATAGTGAATAAAAGATGTAATAGATGCAAGGTTTAATAATAATGGATAGTTTTTATGAACTATGGTGTACCAAAGGTGTAAAATTTGTGCTCACAGCATTTTTGATACAACATGGTTCAAAAACTATTATGTATTATTGAGCGTTGCTTTTTTGACACCTTTTGTTCACATTATACGCTATATATGAAAATTAATTCATTTCACCGGAACCCAATTTTTCATGTAATTATGGGATCCTTTAATATGTGGCTAATACGAGTCAAAGCTGCAGATGTATGTACAATTATATATCTAGAGACACTGGTAGTGTCTCGGCGCTAAGCTACGCGCAGCGACACTGCCGTGGCTACTTTACGCAAGCTGGCGAGTTGCCAGGAATTGAGATTATTGGATCTCAATAAGGGGGTTATAAATACAAGAATTTTAAATATTCTTCAGCTATTTTTCTCTTCTCTTCTCTTGTCTATGTACAATTCAACTCTTAAAGGAATTCAGAAAATGAAAAAAAAAGAAAAAAAGATTGAAATTTTATTGTATGTGCATTCACATCTTAAGTTTGTGGTCTCACCACAAATAAATATATTTTTTTATTGGTTTTTTTATTAAATATATACTTTTTATTGGTCTCAAATTAAAATACGTACTTTTTATATAAACGAATGATTTTATTCACAATTAATATATGTCTATTATGTGTGTAAAAAAATTCTGCTCTTAGCGTTTTATCGAATGGTACCTGTAAGATCGTCGATCCGAAAGCTTATCGGCCTGAATTTTTGTAATTTGCGGGACACGACACTGCTGGGGCGATAAGGATGTGGTATTTGTGGTATCGTAACGAATCCTCTGAAAAGAGAAATTAACAATGACTAAGGGACCCCGTGTGATCGACGTGATCGTAATCATTGGGATCAAAGATGTGGGGCAAAAGGAAGTTGAATTTTACGTAATTTCTCCGTTCCTCGGAAGAGCGGTTTTCGTTTCCGGAGCGGCATCGCCAGTTCCACGTCGTGGAACCGTGTAATGAGGATTTCTTGACTGATCGATCTTGCACCTGGCTGCGTCGCATGACGATTATGCGATCGGTATTGTCAGAGTTGCCGGACGTACCATTTCGTAAATTACTTTTCGCCATTCTGTATCAATATAGTAAAGAAATATTTCCATGCTATTGAATAGTTCTGCAAAAATATATTACTAGCATATACATATAAAGAATATTTTTTTTATATGTAAAAATATGTGTAAAACATTTATATGTGATTTTATACTTATATAATATATACAAGATATTTTAATTGCCTATTATTTAATATAATTAAATATTATAATGAGGAATAATATGTATATAATGTGAGATAAAATAAATAAGTCTGTTCGTTGTAAAGGAAGTCTACAATTAAGTTTCAGTAAATTTTAAATTTGATTTAATTATAAATTCTACTGAATTTTTCTGTCTGAAAGTAATATCGATTACGTACGAAATATTTTTAAAAGTTCACATTTTCAAGACTTGCATTTTGAAGAATGTAATTATACTTTATATATATATTTAATTGCCACCTGATAGTAGTTGACGATGAAATGTCTTCAGTTCGACACATAGAATTTCGAAGAAGACGCGGTGGTAGGTGATAAACAGAAGAAGCTTGATACAATTTATGCTTTCTGTTAAAAGTTACATGTTCGAATATGAATAAATTATAACGTGAAAGAACTTTCCTGTAAAATATTATCTCCCTTAATTGGTACTTACTTAATATTATACATGCCGCCAATTTCTCCATACTTTCGTCTCATTATTTCAGCCTCGACGGCAGCCGTGGTTGTTCGCATTGCCGTCGCGATCTCGTTCATTATCTATAATAATCAGTGATGTAATCCCCTTGCACGAGTATTTCGTATGGCGTTACTAATTGGCGTATATTTTAAAGTCTACCAAAAAACCGCAGAATAAATGCGGCAGTAAAATTGAAAATTCAGTGCATAATAACGCAGGGCATGCAGCCAGCATGAAAATAAGAGGGTTTATTAAAATTGAAAATTTTACCGCGAATAATAAAAGCATGGGTTTGTTAAAACTGGAAAATCTACCGTGAACAATAGGAGTATTTTCAGGGAAACAAATTAAAATGATTTAAAATGCGGTTTAAAAAATGTATTATTGAAATATATCAAAGTTTGGAAAAATGGTTCTTCGAGAATAAAGTCAAAAATATCAAATGCAGAATTTAAAAAATCGTAAAGATAATGTACGTTATTTTCTATGCATGTTCCTTTTCAAATTCCTCGATTGTGATCGAGGATTGTGGAGTATCTTGCATATATTACCGAGACGTGATTGGAAACGTTCAAGTCGTCTTCAGAGTGAAAATGAAAGCTACTCTTCGATGTCACAAGGATCCAAGGATGATCAAGAATCTCTCGAATGGTGATTCTTTCGCGAGCCGATGGAATGAGCAAGCGGTTTATTAAGTTCCTGCATTCGATCGACGTTTGGTACATAGCTTTTTCCTGGATCGATGTCAAGCCCCTATTGATTTGGATCATCAGCCTCCGTCGACGTTCCTCTGATGACGTCCATTCGTCGCGGGGGCACAGGAATGGAAGTCGACCGATAGTCATGCCATATAAAACGACACCTCTGTTTGTCACATCATAGCATAGTGTTTAAATGTTTCGCCAAAGAGTGTTTTTATATGTACTTTTATATTGCATTAATAACTTTTAAGCCAAACTGCCAAATTTATAATACTTCTTGACGCTATATAATGTTCGAGTTATTTAAAACAAAATTTTAATAAAATATATATATATATTATATATCTTTGGATTTACTTACAGGCTCCACAAATCTACTTCCGGCCCATATCGTTTACCTACGACAAAGAGTTCGGGAGCAGCGTACTCTGGAGATCCGCAGTGCGTTCGCAGAGGATCGCCGCTGGCGTAAATATTGCTGAGACCAAAGTCTATAATCGTGAAAAACATCTGTCACCGAATTGGTAAGTTTTCTTTATAAACAAATTTTTAACCTTCGATTGCTATTAAAGCTAAATCGCGTAACTATCGCTTTTAATCCGCAGTTCTAATATATAAATATTAATTATATAGTAAAATAAATAAATATTTGAAGACAAGACTATGTGTGTGTATATCTTCTTTTTTTTCATTTTCACAAATAAAAAATATTCGTAAAAATAAGAAATATATTTTGCATTTTATTTAATATTTTTGTTGCCTTAATATCAGATGTATCATAGCAATATATGTATATAGCAATCGAAGGTCATTAAGAATAACGGGCATTATGTTTCTGCGTAATTATATAAATTGCGGCCAATTTCATCGCAAGTGCAATTTTTTATGCGGAGCTCTGCCGAGCACAGGTGGATCTGATTTCACGCTCGAAAATCAAGCGTCACGCGAGCGGAAACATTATAGTTGCGATTTTCGCGGTGCACGCTAATCTACGCGGTTCGATCGATGGCGATTGCCACAATCACCGCGACCATAATGCTCTCTAGTCCCGCGTGATACGTCGACGTCCGTGTATACACGTCTGCCTCTCACCCACTATCTTGATCTGTTCCTTGCGTTCGTCCTGCAATACGATGTTCTCCATTTTAAGATCTCTGTAACAGAATCGTAAAAATTAAAGAGAAGTTGATCTCAATGTCTATTAAATAAAATATTTCAAAAAGTTATATATATAAGTACGTTATATTTAAAAAAAGTTTTTTTTTTCATATTCAAAGCAATAATGTTATTTATAATACCAAAATGAAATACATGCTAATCTTGTAGTATGTTATATAATAAAATATATAATTATGTACACATTCTACAGTCACTTAACTGTATACACGTATATATTATATATATAACATACTACAAGATTAGCATATATTTCGTTTTAATAAACACTAGATGGATATAAAATGATTCTTTTCCAAAGAAAATTTTGAAAAAGTTTATTCTTTATCATAACATTTTACAACTCAATACATTTAATATTCAAAAAGTCTAATTAAACTAAATTTAAATTATTCAATAAATTCGTTTCGAAAAATTTAGGTATTTAAATAAATAATAGGCTTTGCTATTTGATTACATTTCATTATCTTATACGATGTTATGATATTTTAATTAAAAAAACAAGTGCCAATTTGATTAAAAGAATTAAGATTAGAGTTGATATTTTTTCTTTCGTGATGTTATCTCGTTCTATCGATTTTAAGATTACGATTTTTTGGTATCTCTGATAGAGTAAGGATTACGCAGGCGGAGATTGCAGGCGGGTGAATGCAAAAAAAGTCCGCGCCGTATGCATATGCAATGCGTGTGCAGTTTGCACGATCACGTAGCGCGAGATTAACGCTCTCGGCGCAAGAACCCCGTGGCCCTGACCATCGCGCGAAGGTCTCTTTGCTCGTATCGCCGTCTACGAGCGCGGCTCGCGGACCTTGCAAATTGTCGTTTCGTCGGCATGACGGCCTCCCGGCCTCTCGATGATGTCGAGTCCTTTCGTTTCTTGATCTTTTGTATCCTTGATGAAATGTCAACGAAATGGAAATAATGTCTTCGAACGATTCGTCTCAATGTGGACGTAATTCTTATCTAGATGTCATTTTTTCACCAACATTGTAAGATTTGTATTATTTCTCCTCAAAATAAAATCGCAGAGATAATTCCCTACATCTATCGAATATAAATTGTATATGCAAACAGTAGTAATTTCTTATTTTTTTGATACTGTTTTTAAAACTCGCGACAATATAGTGAAAGATAGTGAGGTAATTGAAGAGTATCTTCAAATTAGTTACCAAGGAATTTACAAATAAATAAAATGATGTTATTAGCTGTGTAAAATATATACGGAGAGGAGAATATCGGCACATTTTGTAAAATTGGTTTCGAATTGCAGAGAAATTCATATAAAGAATGATATCAAAACTTCTACAGCTAAGGCTAGCTGTCATCGGGATCAGGCGGCAACGGCCCTGTAGCTTATCCGTGGCAGAGACCTTGGGACCTTGAAACACATCATTAAAATCGCATCGCCAGCGCGCGCGATGCGAGAGCGGAGTCAGTATGCGCTTTGGGTGTCGCTAATAAGTAATAAAAGAGGACTCGCTCCTCGGAACACGTGCCCGCGGCGAGGTTAATACCGTCACGGGATGCAAGGCGCTCTCGACGTGGTCGTTACACGTTGGCGGAATCTAGAACGTCCGCAGCATTTTTCTTTATTCCCCGTGGCTGGCCACCTTCCATCGAATCTGGAATCGTTTAACTCCCGCGAATACAAATTCTCTAAAGCGTTCACCCAAAGAAAAAACGTGATGAAATAAAACAGTGAACGGTTTCTTCGAGTAGTTTGTCAGATTTGTTCGTGTTGCTTGAAAGCCTTAAACGTTTTTTCACTTAAAGCGAAATAAATATATATTTAGGCGTTAGAGAAAGAGAGAAAGCAAAGATGCTGTAAGTGCAAAAAGTGTAAGCAACACAAACAACTAAATCTAATGTTAACTTATTGAGCTACATCTGTTGTTTTGTTATTCTCAGTTCGAGCTTCTTACTCTCATATATCTAATAATTATGCAAAGACAATCATCTTTAATTAGTAATAATACTAATAACAATATTTTTATTGCTATTGATTAGAGGATAATTGCCTTTGCACCATTATTATATGAAAGTAAGAAGCTTCAACTTACAATTAGAATAATGAACAAACAGTACAAGATCAATAAATTAATATTAGGTTTAGCTGTTTGTGTTGCTTGCATTCAGAATCTTCGCTTTCTCTCTCTCTCTCTAATACCCGAATATGTATTTATTTCGATGTTTTAGTAAACAGGAAATGGAGGAATTTATTAAATACGAGAAATTTACAATAGTAATATACATACAATTTTGTTTTCTTTTTTCTAAAAATACAGAAATTTTTACGGAAATAAGCAAGAAGAAAGAATCCTATTCAGTCAAAACTGAATAGAAATTTTATACGAACATATATAATTTGTGTTTATATCACTGGAAAGTTCAACAAGCATGACATTTTAAGTATAAGACATGATAGATGTAATCTATAACATAAAACACGTTCAATTCCATAATACCAATTTTATATTTTTCTTCGAAACGATTTCATAAATTCACTGACGAGAAAATCAATGCAATTAATTAATATCTACGCATTGATTAATTATCAGGAAGGATATTACGTAATTATCAGATCTTATAATCAACATTTTAAATTTACAGTATTAGCCTAAAAATACGATATGTTAAGTCGAGATACCGAAGGAAGGTATATCCATATTCCGATAATCAAAGTACAGTGTATCATTGTATGTACGGTACTCTAATACTGAATCGTGAGTATCGCCGGTTTCGAGCGGATGTACCAAGCGCGGCCTCCGAACGATGCGTTTCTGCTGCATCCTCGACTGCTGCGGGATAATAGTCGAAACGACCCTGAAGCCGAGGCCACGGTTGTTCGTTGGCCTGGGCGATTACGTTTCTTTTCCATCGTCGTAGAAGCCGCCGCGGCAGCGCGCGTTCCTGGGAACGTGCGTTCGCGACGAACTTTCGCGACAGATCGCACGAGATCCGATTAAAGTTTGAGCTTGTCCCGCGCCCGTTCGCAATCGCGCGAACATAATTGCCGGCGTAAAGCGACAGGTGGTCTCGCGGGTCTGATAGAAAAAAAAAAAAAATAAGAGGCATAACAAAAAGCGCGAAATACGTCCCGCACGCCCCGGCGCCGTTAACGATCGTCTCTTCTCTCGCCACCTCTCGCTCTGAAAATAAACTCGCGCGGCCCGTGACAAAAGTGATCGATGAACACAGCGATCCAGATATTCCCGGTGATCCACGGACGAGCGACGGGAGATGAGTTCGTGTATTGTAAGATGGAGCCACGGGTTGTATCTGAGGGAGATTGCATTCTGCGCAGTAGAATTTCTCTTTTCTATTGTAAATAAAAGGCGAAATCTGAACGAGATTTTCGTTATCTAGTCTTTCGTATACCATAATTTGTTAATTAAATAGCCAGTCTTATATAAAAAAGAGTGGCTCCATTTTCAACCTTTGAGAGTAAGATCTCTAAAAGTTTTAAAGAGTATCTGTTTCTCTTTTCATTCTTCTCCGGATATTAATTGTTTCTTATGCAGAAGCTATATTTGAAATATTTTACACAAATAATATTAATTATGTACTGTAAAAAATAGTTATAGGTTAATATCATGGTGTTAAATCCATCATGACATTAACACCAACACAGTGAGAATTATATAGACGTTATATCACGTGGGTGTTAAATTCACACCAGTGGTATTAGATTCACACTGATACTTTTTAGAGTGCGTCTTAGTGTCTATTATAAACGTATATTTTTCTTTATTAAATTTTTATTATAAGCAACTACCAGTCTACATCTATAAGGTCTATATATTTCAACATAGCATTTGCGTTAAACTTGGTGAACAGTTTTGAAAGGCAGACGTTTTGTAAGATTCGCTCTCATAATTTAACCTGTTCCTGTTCCATGCTACCAAGATACTTCTTTTATGAATTTATTGCTAATTGACAGTTATCCTTTACGTATCGCCGAACAAAGTGATAGCATCGCGTATCGTACACGTTTTCACAGACGCATTTACCTCCTCGCGCTCGTAAATGCTCGCGCGCGCGTTCGATGCACCCGCTCGAATGCGCGCATCCGTAAGTACTTAAATTTAATTGCTGGCCATGACCGTTACATCGCGGCAGTTATTTCGGTCTTAATAACCCGGGTCCACCAAGCTGTCGTTCGGTTGAGCGGGGTCATGTCCGTGTTACGAGTCGCGAAATCGCCGCGCGAAGATGTGCAAGACCGAAATTGCGAAATTGTACGTAGAAGAGAGCGATTTATCGATCCTTTCGCAAATAAATATTCGATACGAGGCGCCGCATTGATATGCACATAAGCATGGAATAGGTACGAGAGATATTTGGGATGCGATGCTCGAGGCGAGGTTTTAATAAACCGTCCAATACGCATCCGGACTTGTATATGATAAATCGGTCGGCGCGCGAGATGCTTATGGAAAATAATTCGAGCAGTTTGGTGGAGAAAATTAGGACTCTTAGAAGAAGTCTCGAGCGCTCTCGTTGCTTTAATATTAAAAATTAGTTAACGTGATAACTTTGTACTGAGAAAAATTGTTTGATATTTGTGACTATAATTGCATGGTAAAACAATTAGGATCCATTTTTATAGTTATTGTTAAAAGTAATAATTATATTTATAATTCTATAGAAAAATATTTAGTTGGCACCGAAAACGAGTATACATTACAATTATTTTCGATAATAACTATATATTTTTTGGTATATAAAACTAAATATAATTTTTATTACTAATATAGCAGTAACTATGAAAATGGAGCTCTTAACTTAATAATTATTTATAGTAACAAATATTTTTCTCTCAGTGTATTATAATTTTATTAGAGATTTATTAGAGAAAAGCACGGGCGACCTTTTTAGCCGCTTATTAGATACACATGTATTTGTAATGTCGAGGTTTTAATACGTTCTTACTTTTGCAGCTAGTTTAGACTCGATTCCAAGTCGCGAAAGAATACGCTTCCAAAGATGAAGGAACTTACTAAATGTTCTATATACATGAATGAATGTACCCTGCGTTCAGGCATAATGTTGAAGATCGTGACGACGATGTTGCGCATTAATGTTGGTTCGTCGACCATAACCAGTGCGTATCTTATTTTTCCAGCTGGCACCCCACGTCGATTCTGTCCCGTAAACAACGAGATCAAAACGGGTTCGCGGCTTATCTTGTCTTAATACGCGTCGTTTATCAGCCAATCGATACGCGCGCGGCATGTTTTACCGGCGTGAACGATGACGCGTCTTTTCGGTCAAGTTATCAGTAGCACCTGGCTGCACTCGAAGGCGCTCATTCGCGACTTAACTTAACTCTTTCATCGCTAAAATTGCAGAGTTGTAGTTTCAAGTGAGAACCGAGTGAGGTTCTAAATATTTTGAATGTTTCTGACGAAACTAACTGTCCTTTGTGCTCACATTAAAATATTTTCTGATCGCATTTTCACGATTCCGTACTTACTTAATCCGACTATTGGTTATTACTGGCTGAATCGAATTCGAATTGGAGAAACGAGTTAAAAATGCATTCAGCTGGGATTGAAAATTCTCACGATAACGACGTAACCCGATCGATCGTTAGAACGCTTGTCGCTTTTTTTGCACACAAGTTTTTTTGTAATTATTCCAAGTTTTATGTCAGCTACTAATGATCAGTATCGAACTTTATTCGCCTTTGCGCCCTGGCTATATAATCTTCCGTTATTACACAATAAAACGATATTAACGTTAATTAGTAGTCAACTCACGTTAGTGCTGTAGGGTTACTAAAGGTTTTACTTGTAATACCGAGAGATTATATGGCTAATACGCAAAAACAAACAACACACAATGTGATAGTCGTTAAAGCCGAGATATGTTTTATTTACAATAGTTAGGAATGTAATGGGCAATATACGAATCGTATACGAAGGAGCTAAAATTAGCAATAACTCCAGTTAAGGTTATTTTAATTGTACAATATCAGCTAAAAGTGTTAGCTAAAAAATTTTGGTGAACATGCCTTGAAAATCAACTGTAAAAAAATAAAACAAATTTTGGCTTATAATGGCTTATGCAGCGCAACAATCATATTTTGCTATAGTTTTAGGTAAATAACTTCTTAATGAGTAAGAGTGGACCTCTCTCTGAATAAATTTTTGCACGAATATTAGAGTTTTATTATAGTATATATAAACAAATTTTATTTAATTCATAACGCTATTTTCTCACAAAATTTGCAAGTAAGTACTAGGAAATATAATTTTATACAAGAGAACCAAAGCAGATAAAATAATTAAATAACTTTTAAACCAACGATAGAATGTACTCAAATTTTACAGAAATACTTAAACGTAACAGAACAATCTATGAAAGTTTTATGTTTTTGATAATGTTCTGAGACGTGACATACATCATGCATTAAACGCGTTAAAATAGCTCAAAACGTTAAATATGGTTCTTTTAATCATGCTATTTATCCAGACAAAAGTCAAAATTGTTTAATATTCTTTTTTCAAAATTCGATGACTCCGAAACCGTCTGCACATTTTTAGGTACGTGAAAGAGTGTATACTTAAATATATTTGGGAATATATTGAGAGCGAAAGGGTTAAATATCTCTTACAGGTAATCGGCGTGATATCGTGATTCGTGCATTGCCAGTGCATCGTGCGGCTCTTCTCTTTTTTTTTTGCCCTTAGTAGGGGCCACGATGCGTGGGCGGAAGGGATCCGGCCAGACGGGGTCATCGTCCATTCCTTGGGTTTCGCCCTTCTCATGCGCGGATACGCGTCTTCGTGGCCGCGAGTCTACATCGCGTGCAAATTAATCCTAATAAATTTTTCAAAACTAAAAAAGCAAACCGAAATTTATTATTACGCTGTAAAATATATGAAGGAAATGTACATCGGGATACATAGATAGGTACAAGATTCAAAATTCTTTCATGTCTCTCCTCTTAAATAATATTTTTTATATAATATATACTTACGTAAAGCAGGAAATAGCTATAATCATAAGATGTAAAATGTCAAATCAAGTTTCTTCTACAAAAATAACTTTGACTCTGTGTGAACAGAACTCTTCGTCTTTTAAAAAATAGTATTACATCATAGAAAACGTGGTTTATTTTTTTTAGATATTGTTTAGATATTGTTTAAAAAAAAAGAAGTTAAAACATCTGGCTTTACGACTATTTGTCGTCATTATTACATTGCCCTTTGGGGAATAGCGGTTAACGTTCCATGTATCAGTTGTAAACGGATCTAAGTTGAACTAGCACTAGGATTCAACCTACATCGCTCACATAAAGAGTGGCTTCTACGAGATGACATGTAATCTACGGGCCACAAGGGTCCCGACGAGAGGTTAAAGGCGGGTCGCTTCTCGAATACCGCGAGAATTATTGTCGGTGAAGCGGTTTAATTTTCAAACGCGTTTGCGGTCGTTTCAGTGCGAGTTGTAATTTCCATGCCGCGCCATCCGCCATACGCCATCGTGGGTGGCGTGACGCGAAATCGGCGGTATACCGAGGCGGTAACGGTAGCGATAAAAATATGCTGCGTGTCCCGATGCTTTACGATTATTGTTACGCGCAGTCGGCAGTCGCGACTAGAGTCGGAAATTTCTGAAAGCCCGAGGGCGAAAGGTTTATCGCGACTGTTTCGCGTTGTATCGCGACAATCGCACAGTTACCATGATATGAAAAATAAATGGCTAAACGAGGTTCATAAATAAAGTCCCGTGATAAATCCAATAACCAGACGGCAAACGTTTCTTACCTTCAACGAAGTCATTCCTAATAGCAAAAATTTCTCTCCGTCGTAAATAACAACTTACCGTTGAGTTTAATTAAAGTTTGAATTGATCGAAACACGAAATTTGTGCAATACCAATTAGTTGTTTATTAAAATATATATACGCGAGAATATTAACAACGTTATTTCTGACAAGTATACTTAATCTTCTAGATCATTGAAATATTAGCTTAATATTATTTATATGTTATTAAGAGAGAATCTCGCTCTTTCTTTAGTTTTTTATAATGTTCTCGACGATGTTTGTTGTGCTGATTCTATTAAAAAATCATCGTTCTTTTTCATCGTATTCAGACATTCTTAGTACACGATAGTGACTGATTGTACATTTCTCTTGGTTTAGTACAACTTGCTGAACTCATAACACCACAAAGCTCGTTCAAAAAAATATGTATAAAAAGAAACATGCGCGTCAAAACTCGTGATGTCGAGTATAATTTAGTCGAGCGTCGAGTCGATTCAATAAACAGGATGAACAAGACGTTCGATGAACCCGACGATGACGTGCATCCTTCGGAGGAGGATGCAGGCGCTGCGGGACGGCAGAAGAAGAAATGGTCGAGAGACGGAAAGGTAGAATGAAAAAAGACACGTGGAGGAGAAGGGAGGCGGTGAGAGGGGGAGGAGGACAGGGTCGAGAGGCGGCGACGGCGGTCGGGGTAAACCGGCGCGGAAAAAACTCGGAGTAATTTACAACAATCGTAAACGTAAGCGCAGGCGCAGTCGGCTTGATTCATAGTGATTGCCTAACGGAACCAGCGCGAAAATTTACTCGCACGCTACTCGTCGCCGACACCCAACATACTCCCGTCGAAAAATGACATCTGCATTCGGCCACCGTCATTGGCTTGCTCGCCCATCAGTCACAACAATAATTTATTCGAGATTCACTCTATCTTGAGTTTAATCTCAAGAAATTGTCTCTATATAAAATTAGAATCTACGTTAAAACACTTTAATAGACACTAACAAGGGAGGACCAAATAGTGTACACACGGATTTCGCTTTTGAAAATGTTTTAGAGTACTTACCTCTCTATTAATTCACGAGCAAGTGGCGCGACACAATATTCAATATTGGCGAGAAATTTTCGGTGAAAACGCACTTATTTTATATCTTCTGTAAGTTTTTGCGGAATGTACATTTAATAATCCTATTCTGTAACTCTTAACAATTGTAACAATATCATTACAGTTGTTAAGAGTCATACCCTTATGGATAGTATTCATAGTTCCGTTCTTATTTTAAGACCGTTCTAAGTAATGTCTTAAGACGCTAATACGGTTCTCTGGCATCTTAAGATTGTACTTAAGACGGTTTTAAATATAAAATCCGACTACGAACATCGGCTATAGAATAGATTTATAATATAAGTAAATGATGAGGCAACGCATGTAGTAGAAAAATTATCTCTTACGATATTATTTTAACGCATATTTTAAAGTCTACAACCACATACAAATAATATCGATTTGCAATTTAATTAAAAATTGCAAAACTTTCGATGCAAATTTCTCGCGGATACTTGAATATTACGTTGCACCATTTGCCCATAAATTAGTGGGGAGTAAGTTTAAAACATATTTAAAGTTAGGCGAAATTCGTGTGTACATTACTCGACCTTTCTCTTGTAAGCATTGTGAGACTCTAGAGAGAAGTGAATTGTCGAAGATTTCCTTGGTATGACTCGGAATATTAATCTTGGCACCGTTTCTTTGACATTTAATTTCACTTTTGCGAATCGTCGTCGATCAAAGATCTCCAACTAGAACCTGACTCGATTGAAATTATATCGGTTTCGATCCGATTTAATCATTTCCGATTTATAAATGAAAAAGTCGTGGTAACAGGTAATATTTCTGTTACACTGTGTCTCACCCGACATACGTACGTGTCCGAGGCACGCGCGTGGGTGCACGTGGACACGTATTTGCCCGCGTGTCCACATGTACCGGCTGCGATCGTCGCACGTAACGAAGGGCTCGCGCTCGCGCGATGGCAATTATCTCGAGGCGAATTCGCAATTAAACGAGACGATATAATTTATCGGTGGACCAGTTGCTCTCGTGAAAAGGAGGTTGCAGACAGTGGGCTTTTAGAGGTGGGGACGGATAGAGGGATGGGTCCAGCCGACGTGGCGCGGGCCCCCTCCGTGCGTTAATTTATTAATCAAACCTGTTCCAGGACACCTTCCACTCGCCGGGAGTGGCCCGTACGCGCTCGCCATGTAATTGATAATAAATATAACGCGGGTCGTTTTACTTACTGGCGTCGACTGCTCGTCGTCGACAACGTCGAGGTGGAGAACACGGCCACGGCGATACACACACCTGGTGTGTGACGGTGCATCCGTGCGTTGCACACGGTTGAAAGGGATTTAAAGCCGTGCTCCGATACGTCTGCTGCGTAAATAGCCGTGTCGTCGTGCGTAATCATCTGGATATATGAACTCCACTAGAATAAACTACGAGAGCGGAGGCATAAATCTGTCTCTCTCTCTCTCTCTCCACTCATTGCTCGGGTCGTCGTGCATCACCGTATCTGCCGCGACTTGTATTTGTATTTGGATTAGGCGTGGGAAATTAAACTTTCTACATATACACACGCGAGAAAGGATTACGCGCGATGCAGAAAAATGCCAATGCACCCTATCGTGAGCGTGCGAATCGATGTGATGTCGTCCTGGATTAACACGTCGAATGGTTCGATCCGTTTGCTATATTGAACGCTGGTGGAAATGTTGCGTACAGAATATCCCATAAATTTTTATAAAATTCGCGATTTTTATCCGATACAAGGTTTCTAAATTTTTATTTTTATTTTATGTTCGATACTAATAATCTTAACGATCAAACTTTATAGCTTATAAATCTTTCGCGAAATCGAGCTAAAGGTTAACTCGTAAACAAAATATACGTGTCTATTTTGCGAATCTGCACTCTTCAACTATATTTTCGGCACGAAAGTTTCAAGTTCGAGGGGAATATCAACGAGAAGATTTTGACGAAGATCCGCATTTTCCAAAGCTCATCTCACGCTTATCCGTACGATAACTTTCGAACGTGCCTCGATATCCGACCTCCAAATCGCGGCTTTACCTCAAACTGCCTACGTGCTCGCGTCAATCGTCCATTTTCGAAAGCCTCTTCTGGTTCGAGTTTTGCGAAGAACTTTTCATATATTCTGTGTATAGTTGTTTCTTTCTATTACTGCCTAACGCAATTGTAATAAATCATAGTGTTTAAGTCCGGGCGTTCTCCTCGCGCTTTTCTAGAATCAGCAGTTCCGTGAAACGGTGAGGATGCCCTCGTCAAATGGATCGTCCCCCCGTGAAATTCGCGTTTGCGCTCGTGTGGAAACGTATTTCGCGATCCTTTCGATTTTTCTCAGTTTGTTGACGGCCGCAGCGAAAAAAAGCCGGATGGCCCGTCCAGTGAATTATAGCCGCTCGGAAGGGGCCTGAGAGCACCATTAAATGTGACGTCGTATAATAACCGCATTAATATTGTAACGAGCGTCGATGCTCTCGCCCCGATCCAACGTACATCGTATATCGAGGCACATACATCACCCCATTTCTCTTTTCTTCGTCCGTATTCCTCGCTCTTCGTTTCTCTCTTGCGAGTCAGAGGAAAAAGGATGACGAAATCCGTGGGACAGAGCGAGAGAGGGAGAGCTTCCTGATTTGGATGCGGGTTGCAGGCGCCGATGACCTCGGATCGCCACCCTGGGGGGTCTTGAGGATCCTACTATCCTCGCGGTTCGTTCAAGAGTGTATAAGAGAATGGACATCGGCGCCGAGAGGGAAGAGCGAGGGATTTTGAAATATCGCATGGAATATGTAAACGGCAGGCGAGAAGGATTTTTCGATTTGCGATGGGACCACCGAGTTCTTTCCGGTGATGTATACATGGCGCCCTGGATTCTTTCTTCTCTTGAATCTTGCCGGGTGTCCGGATCCCCTTCAAGGTTTATCATTTAAATTATACACGATTAAACCACGCGCGCACGTCTGCAAATATCAAGTTGGAAATTTTGAGCGATTGCACTTTCGTTTTGTAAAGTGGAGTAGAGAAAGCGACACATTTTCTCTAACATCATGCTTAATATTCTTGTTAATGAGAAAGATTTCATTAAGAAAAAGATAATACTTAATCTGCACGTTGTGTAAATTAACAATTTTGTGACGTGTCACTTTTCTATCAATCATATACTATTTATATTTTCATTTTTACAAAAGTTAAATACTCAATTCGGTTGAGATACACAAGTTCCTGTTCTTGTAGTGTGACTAAGATAGTAAATGTTTAAGGGTTAAGATAGTAAATGTGCATAACTTCACTTTCTTTCCATATGATGTTTTTTCAATTATATGTATTCATTTACGTGTATTTCTTTAAAAGTGTCATTTTCAAAATTCGAACATTATAAGTACCAATTTTTTACTTGTGTCACTTTTCTATCGACGCGACGATATTTTAATTCCATTTTTGCAGTGACTATGATCATGGTATTTATTTCGGAATTTTAACTACAAGAAGAGCTCATAATAAATGTTATGGTCATCATATTAATAGAAAAATCAGCGTGTAACATCCCGGTTATTCGGCTGCAATGAACTGGGACAGAAAAATCCGCGATTTCGGCTTCGATCCATTAAGCCTTAACTGAGGAGCCGAATAAATCACAAAGGGTGGCCGGTGAGCGGATCGACGCGCGTCGCTTCGTCGGGCTAAGCGGGGAGGAAGCGTATAGTACGGGAGAGGAAAGTCGGGTGGTACACACGTCGAAGATGAGCGCGGATACATCATGGTGTACTAGGGTTTGAGCGGGGGCGCCGGTCGAAACCCAGGGGTCGAACCCGTGGAATATTTATGGCGACCGTGCGGCTCCTATTTTTATTTGGTACGAGAAATCGCGCTTGCGGAGAGCTCGCGGGAAACCCGAAAATATACCCCCGTTATTTCGCTTTATCTCCGGCCTATCCGAACTTCTTCCCTCCCCCGTCTTTTCATCCGGCTCTTTTTATTCAACTCATTGTCCTCTGTCACGTGTTTTCGCACGTCCCTATGTGCAGTTTCATCTCGCTCTCAGTCTCTTTTCGGCCTGGATTTTAGGGTAAAAACGGTAGCGCGTCTTTTACCGTGAGAAGGTCCCTTTTATCTTCGCGTCGAGGATCTGCC
This sequence comes from Trachymyrmex cornetzi, assembly GCF_001594075.2. Lineage (NCBI taxonomy): Eukaryota > Metazoa > Arthropoda > Insecta > Hymenoptera > Formicidae > Trachymyrmex > Trachymyrmex cornetzi. The sequence continues at coordinate 2,968,581 of NW_017296059.1, forward strand.
AAGTCTTTGAACGTCACCAGCGAGACATGCTAATACTCGTTGGCGCGATGAAATTCTGGGCGATGTTGGAATCCTGGATTTTAATAAAAGCGATAGACGTCCCCTTTGCGATTCTTTTGTTTACCGTCTAACTTACATATGGATGCAGAAAATACGGCTTATACGTATGTTCAATGTTCCATGCGGTAAATTACATTTGAGATCATTCGGCGAATCGGAAACGCGAAAATGTTATATCGTAATAATCAGCTAAATACGATTTGTCTGTAAATGACGGCAAATTTAAATAACAGTACCTCAAAGAAATCAATAAATAAACCACGGTACTTAAACAGCCGGCATTCACCCGACATTCGAACTATTCACCATTCTTCTGCTCAAATCCGCGCAACCGAGTCAGCAATTAATTTTAAGCTCGAATTCACAATAAGCCAGGTTGACGCGCATTCCATGGCCATGATAATTGTGAAAAGAGAGGAGAGAGAAAGAGAGAAAGAGAAGGGTGGGAGAGATGGGGACAGAATCCGGGAGAAGCTCTCGGGTTTCCGTTCGAACCGGAGCTGCGTTGCCTATTGTTGCGACATAATGCATCATTATGGCAGCTTATTCGCTGTAAGAGATGGTCCTTCGGCTCCAGAGGAGCGAGAGAAGGAAGGGAATATTCGCATTAAGAACCAGATTAGCGGACTTCCATGGCTAGCGTTAGATTAGTTAAAGGGGGTACTTTTCAAGGGGATTTTCTTGGCCGCGAAACAGCGAGGTTGAACTTCGGTATAAGAGAATATCGATAATTCTGCGGGTGGTTTAACGATACATATGCGAGTCCATTTTTCCCCCTCGCGATCGATTCCCTTCACATTACATTAATTTGTTGCCTTACTTTGTGAATTCGTAACTTATTCGTAACTTATTATTGTATATACATATATCTATTCTCTCTTACTATCAGCGATTCAAAAATAGTATCGAAACATTTTATGTATAGTTTGAGAGAAGAATAAAACTCTTGTATTTCGAATTTATTCGATATCTTATACATCACTGAGTTCAATAAGAAAAATAACATAATGTAGAAAATCGATACTTATACTATAAAGCAAGTGATATGATAATATTGGTTGAGATAATATTTATTTAATGTCTACCACAGCGTTCAAATTATTTCGTTTTATTTTCCACCGTAGCTTTTTATAGGATTGTTAGCTACATTCGGATTCGATGTAATTATAATTAGAGCTATATGATTCTAATTGTATCGAGAACGGCACCAACCTTTTTAATTAGATTTTAAAAATTAGGGAGTTACAATTTTAACGAAAGGTAATGTTTTTTGGACCAAACGCGTGCGTTCGGAGGAGATCTTTTTGCGAGATCCGTTTCGAAGGGTCACGTAAAAGAGGAGGAGAGGAGCGGCGGAAAAGGCTTGGGTGGCAGGGTGCCCATTAAAAGTTCCTAAGGGTCAATTTCCAGTCAAATACACTCGAACGGTACCTTGTCGGGGCGGTTGGGCGGTTTCAGGCCGCGAAATCGATATTAAAGCCGACCATGTCTATGAAGGAAAATATCGAAATATCTTATTCAGAGGGAAATATGTCTTACTGGAAAATCATATTCGCGATATTTTATTAAGTATTTATACTATATATTATAATAAAAATTTTATTAATAATAAAAATTCCATTTTGATTGGTCAATTCTCTTACATGTACAAATATTCTTAAATACAGAAAAAAAGAGTATGAAAAAAGAAAATATATAAATATGATCTATTGTAATCTAAAACTTGTTTAAAGGAATTTCCTTAGAAATGTTAAATTTGTGCAGAAAAATAGATAACACAAAATTTTGCGAAATGCTCTTTCTTATAATGATAGTCAGGAGGACTTAACTGGTCAAATTTACAAAAAATTATATATATCTTCCATAGCGTTATAAATATAACAAATTGGATGACATATCTACCTGGTTCGTGCTCATCGCGTAACAAAGGGTTAAGACCAAAAATATGATCGTGGGCGTCGAGGCAGGGAATTAACGATGAGCCGACGTCGGCGTCAGGAGCATTGGCACTTTTGCGGTGTGCGTAGGCGAGTGTATGTGTGCGAAAGACCGAAGTCGACACAATAGAGACGAGAGCAAGAATGAGAAAGAGAGACAGAGAGGAAGACAAGGACGACTAGGAGAAGGTAAAGAAGGTTGCCAGGAGGTCGTGGAGCCGTGAAGGGGTGCGATTCCCGCTTGAAAGCGACGTACGAACCCCTCAGGTTCAACGTACAGATAGAGAGGTCGAGGGAGCTGCTGCGAGCATCGCGACGTCGAACATCGTCGACGCTATCGACTCCTCAGGGTCGATGCACGGTACTCAACCTGACCTAAGCGTCGTACGCATATTCGAAACTCCTCACGTGTTGTTGCAATTGGTATTTTATTGCAAGGACCACATGCATTTAAATTATGTTTTAGTGGTCAATTTTCTTCGGTTCCTTTATTGTGTTTTCGGTCTATTTATCGTGAATGGGATTTTCAGAAAATGTATGCTTATAAGTGACTGTAGAAAATCTAGCAGTGTATCTGTTGAAAATTATTAAGCATTTAGGAGTTGCAGGAGTCTCATGGTCTTTTCTTTATTATTAATGACGAAACGAATTCGATCTTATGTGGTCGGATATTTGAAATTATATATGATATAATTATGATAGTATTATATATAGATAAAATTAATACAATAACTTTTTATCTGGTGAAAGATTTTTATTTTTTTTTGCAATTACAATATGATCTAATTGTATTATTTGATATGATATTGCCAGTTTATGAAAGTATTTCATTTGTATTTATAAATTTGTTCAAAAAACTTTCATAAATTATTTTTAAAATTTGTTTTGTGTTATCCATAGCAATTAATTTACTGTGCTTTATTATGACGCTAAAAGAGACCGCGTATATTTAATGTATCCGAGTGTATTGAAAAGTGCGACGGAAATCTCATGACAGTATTTTAATGCGTATTTAAATGCGTCAGAGAACCAAATAATAAACGATAAAAACGCTTGCATGTGGCACGTTATTCGTTACTTTTATCTTTTCATAACGGGGTGAATCAGAGTTACTCGTTAATCCTCATTGTTTCGCGAGCGTTCAGCCCCCGTTCGAACGATCAATTTGTAATCGAATATATCCACTGTGTGCGACGAAAATGCAACGCGGTGCGGAATCCGTAATTGCGAGCGTTAAATTTCACAGCGTGTATGCGGTGCGACGGTATGATCGTGGCCAGTCGAGCTGGAAATCCAATTTCGGGGAAAAGAGATTGCACCGCGAACATCGATAGTAAATTGCGCCCGATAGGACGCGCGAAAAGCAGATGCTATTGTGGTGACATCAAAATTTGATATTAAAGCTGTATTAAATTTTATAAAATATCTTGATACAAAATTTGCAATTGATTCCACCGTCGATGAGATCACGATAAAAGACTTTAAATTAATGATAATCTTTCACGATTTTCGTACGCGAAGGATGAGTGTTAAAGAAACTAATTGGCAGTATTGGCGAGCACACTAGCAAGCAAGTCGAAAGTTCTTCCGATGAGATTTGCCGCAAACGGATATAGTTTCCCGGTGGTCGATCAGTTGGTGATATTAGAGACACATCTTTTCCATTAGAACATGTCAGGCCGTACGAGAGAGCGTCAATCTCCGCGTAAATTAGTCCTTCTCCGAGACTCCGTTCCCTTTGGTCCTTGACTAGTACCGGATTCGCTGATTTTGGTCTCCCTCTTTCTTTTACGAACGACCAAGATCACTCTCCGTCGAACTCACCCACTTCGACATTCGTCACTAGTCACACTCTGTCGACGATATTATTTAACTCGTAAAAATCGATATGCGGGCGTTATTGAAAATATCACATATAAATTAAAAAGAACGATGTTTTGATACTGAAACATTGACATAGTTTTGTAGTTAGTCTATATTATAATTATTTGAAGTATTATACAAGGTCGATGCTGAGTACTCTAAAATTTTAAGAGATGATTTTTCATATAAAGTTAAGACGCACAAAAACTTAATATGATTACAAGTCCAAAATGGCTTAATTTTAAAGAGACAAGATGTCAAAGTTTTCGTTTCTTCCAAAACTTTCGGAAATCACTGGGATTATTTTGCTAAAACTTTATATATGTTTCAAGTTTTATCAAAATAATTCGAGTGGTTTTCGAAATTTTTCCTTTAATTTTGATACCTTATATCTTTAAAACTAAGCTGTTTCGGACATACAGTCATTTGAAGGTCTCGTTTTGAATTTGTGTAAAGATTTGAAAAATTATCCCGAATCACCCTTTAAATTCTTAGAGTATTTAGTATTCACCCTGTATATTTAAAACATTTTAATGAAACAAATTCAAACCTCAATTTAAGGAAACTTAAATTCTGTCGTACTGTGTGTGTCATTAAAAGAGTATAAAGTCGAAGTTTATGAAATCAAGCAATCTCAGATATCCCAAGGTTCTCCGAAGATGATAGCAACCAATTTGCAAGCGTCTCGGGTCTTAAAGTTTCTCAGATACGCTAGTCAATGAACGTCATTTTACGATCAATCCATCGGGTATTCGTGGATTACAGCGAACCGCCGCCGCTGTCAGAGAATCCACCGAGGGAGGCGAGTAGAAATGGAGATTTAAAAGAGGTATATCGGCAAGACGGAAAACAAGGTGCAGAGACAAGGGTGAGGGTAGGAGAGGGAGGATGCGGTTTTACCAGAAGTACTCCGAGGGTCTCTTACTAGTCGGGAAGCGGCAAAAGATGAAAGATATCCGAGATTGGCCTAGCCATTCCACTGCAAGCTTGCCCGGATATGGGTTTATATTGCTCTTTCGCTTTTATAGCATTCGACTATAAACTCACTCGAGACGGGCTTTTCGTCGGGCGCCATGCGTTCACGCTGTATATTTTAAAAAGTCCCTCGTACGCGCTTAGAGCTATCGACCGTTATCTCAGGGCGGGCATGCATCGACAGATCATGATTCTGGGGGTTTCAGGCTACCGAGAAATTGTAATGCTGGAGGTAGTTAAATATTCGTATAATATTTATGATTTTAGAGCTATCGTAACTATGTTCTGGGCAAGGAGTGATTACACTGACGTTTACTGTAACGGCACGACAGAAATAAAACCTAAAGACTTTGAATAATACCCCACTTTGAATGATAATATCTGAATCCAGTCTGAATAAGTTTTGAAAGACGCCATAAATGGTAAAATTCTAAGAATTTAAATAATTCAAAAGAATGCAGTTGAAAATGTTTTGAGGAGATGTTATTTTTACTTGCTTCGATAGAACGATTATTCTATAAAATGAACTCTGCCTTTGTATTCTTCACACAATTTAATACAGTTTAATAACAAATAAATTTATAACTGTTAGGCACGTATAACACTTGGCAAAAATAGCCAGCTAACCGGATACTCTAATATAGATAATGCGGTCGAGAGAAACTAGTATCTGCAAAGTTACGCTTATACAAAACAAAAATGAATACATGAATGTATTATAATAATATACGATTAAACAGCAAATGATATATCTGTATATGATTAAACAGATAAAGTTTATTATACATTATGACAAAAGAGATGAAAGAGAAAACTGGTTAGTCCACAGAAGAATAAGTTGATACGAAGTCGGCGTTCTCGCCTGGTTATGCTAGTTTACATCTTGTAGTTTGTATAAACAGATTGATCTGTAAATGATAATTAGCATTTCATTAATATGATTACATTGGGAAATGCCACAACAAATAGGTAATTATATTCGCGACAGAGGTTTCAATTTTCTTCCAAGTATCACTCGGCGTTTTTCCAAAGGTTCTTGAAAGACGAAAATAACTCTTGAATAGAATCAGAAGAACGATGAGCGTGTGCGTCCTCGTGTCACAGAAGACATCAAAGGTGCTCGTCTCGTCTACAAGATAATCGTTCGCGCGTCACACCGCCTTACGTTTCCTCGTAACAGGATATGGCTCTATCGCGGGTAGCCTTCCGTAAAATCGTCCCAGCGATATTCCTCCCATATCCCTCAGGTACACCACGCTTAGATCGTTTCCTCCCCCTTTCACACCGTAAAAGGGGGGAGGGTTTATTATTACACCGTGGCGGCGATAAAAGCGAACGGACAATAATAGCGAGAGCTGCGTGTGAGAGGGAAGATGCCCATCACGGAAGTTCGTGTTTTACGCTTGAATGTGAGCGCAAAAAGCGCTGGTGATTTTTTGATAACACGGTACACCACCGAGCTACGTCGTTACGGGAAAGAGATGTAGGTTGACCGATATGACGCCAAAATTCGTTATAGCGATGGGAATTAGAGTTAATAGATTATATCTACTTTGATAATTACTATGATCTATCAAAAAATGTCTCAAGGGTGAATATGGAGGAAATTCGAGTCACGAATGACTTAATTCGTTGATATTAACTTTATAATTTAAGATAAGGTATAAAAAAAAACATATTAAAGTAGAGAAGCATAAAGAAATGCGAATTTTTCGCATATATAAAGGTAAAAAATCTAAAAACAACAACTGAAAAACATTAATCAACTATAATGGATTGTGTGAGCGGTTATATTTTATATAGGTACTTTATTGAGAGTTATTGGATTCGCCGTAACATCAATATTGTTCAATAAGGAACATATACGCGATAATGTAGCGGTGCTGCGGCGGCACAGCTAAGAATTTGTATAATAGAGTACGAAAGAAAGGAAACGAAAATTGAGGCGGGAAGGGAAAAAAAGAGGAAAGGAATCAAGAGAGAAGAGGACGGAAAAGAGATGTAATCGAGAAGGACCTACAGCGAGTCCTATATCACGAACGATGCACTTGACAGGGAACAGAGGGGAGCAAATGCGCTATTATCGGGTGCATAAAGCGTGCCAGACCGGTTATGCGTATTTACGCACGTTTCCTTAGCGCTCGGAGAGGCCAGGGAGGCAGCGGGGAACGGACAAATTCGCTCATGAATTACCGAGACAATACACTCGCACGCAAAGCCACCATGAGGCGAGACACAATATTACTCCGTAACGACTTTCTCTCTAACCCTTTACCAGTTACGACGCGGGTACTTATACTTGTAGTAACACTCACTCATATATACGGAGTATCTCAAGGTTCATATGTTTTTTGTTCATTATAAATTCTTCGATGATCAATCATTTTCTTAAGATAATTTAATCAGTGTTTGTTCATACTTCTTTTTTTACTCTTTGATATTTTTGATATTAAGGTTTCTGTTCACTTACCACTACTCTCTCAGATTATAATGTAAGAAGCGAGAAGACATATAAAAATTCTCGCAAATTACATTTGAATAGAAATATTTGTCATTAGAATAACATCTGCGAATTGATAGATTTATAAAATAAAATTGAAAACTTGTTTCGGAAAGAAATTAAATTATACTCTCATTTCTATGTTATTTATATCTTATTAATTTGACAGTTTGTGATAACTATGAATATAACTTATCTCATTTTTTATTATAAATTAGAGAAATAAATTGTGAAATATAATTCATTTCCAGATATATTTGTTAATTAACGAAATAAAAAGAAAATTTTTGGTAGATATATTTTATCAGTCAGTCTTGTCGATTGTATAAGTTTTATTGAAAGTTGTTTTATTAAAACATATCTAATATTTCCATATTGATATATTTCACAAGAATTTTTATTGTGTATTTTCTCGCTTCTGACGTCATAATCTGAAATTATAGTGGTGAGTGAACAGGAGTTTAAAATAAGAATCTGTGTGAAAGGATTATGAGTGACTGTAGGTATGAATATGTTTGTAGGATATTTGAATAATTCGATTTAATAGGATCCTAAAAGTCAAAACAATTTCGCTACGAATGGATTGAATCATCGCACGTTTAAAATTAGTAGTTGAGCGAGGTGAAAGGCCTCGCGGTTTTTTTGCATTGAAGTGGGTGTTAATGAAATGATATGCTGGCTAATGAAGCAGATGCGTATTAATACCGAATTAGCATGCCGCGCTGACGAGGATGAAAAAAAGAAGAAAAGGAAAAAAAACGACCAGTAATACTGTCGCTTTCGTGTGCAAGGCAAACCGGAACCTGAGTGCGTACGTCTAGCTTTACGCGCCGCGACTTCTAAGTGTCGCGGCGGTCATTAAAATTCATCGAAAGGACGACAGAACCGACACGTCGTTGCGCAAGATTTAAGATAGGCGATTAAGAGAACGATGGTCAAGGTGCTCTCGGAACGGTGAGCAGCCTTGTACTATCGATATAAAGCGGTCGGCAAAAAGGAGAGGAAAAAATTACATAATCCGCTCGTGGACAGCGCTCCTAGATTGCAAAACGTATTTGTTTTGCAAATTAACGAGGTACAAGCCCACTGTTCACTAGACTTACACATGTGGGAGTTCATTGAAAGACACGGTTCGTAGGTGGATTATGACGAGGCATGTTGCTCGATCACTTTGCTTTTTCATATGTATTATTCTTTGTATTCTTTTTCATCAAAAGGACTTTTATGCTTGTCATATCCTATATGGTTCTTGTAATCTATTCAATTTGTATGCTTCGATTTTTTACGATGTCTTATCTCTTCTCTCTAAAACGGTTAAAGTGAATTGTCACTCTGAAGAGTGAAATCTCACTTTAAAGATTAAAAATTGAGTCACTTTTTCAAAACTGACTCAATTTTTACTCTTTAGAGTAAGATTCTACTCCAACGAATTTAGAGAGTCTATATAGTATAACTTTTTTTAAATTTAATTTTCGTATAACTTCTTATAATTTTCAATCCAAAGGGCAGTTTTATTTTTCACATTATATCTTACTGGATTTTAAATAAAAAAATTCTTGTAGATTCTAGCGAAGCTTTACAGAAGTCACGTGGTGGCGCTGAAAAACTGTAAGATTTTAAATATACGGTCCCTCGTTCTTTAAAGGTTAAAGTAAATTGTACAGAGAGAGCTTTTTCCTTAAGATTTTCGAGTAAAGATTGTCCCTGCCTTCATCTCTTCAATGGAAAAGTCCTGTTGCCGTCGCGGCGTCCTTCATCGACGTTCAGGGAAAAGCTCCCTAGCGGTGCGTAACGGTGAACCAGCGGTGGCCAACAGCGTTGTTTCCTCTGTTGTATGCAAATGCAACCGGATGGCATCAGCGCGTGCCGTGCATTAACAACGCCGGTTGACCTTGCGCGATCGATCCGAGATTCCCCAAGGCTCGCTCACTCGCTCGTGCGAATCTCCCAATGCAAATGCAACGAGACGGTGACGAAAAAAGATATAACGCCGACCGTTTTATTTTTCCCACGGAAATTGAATTGACGCGAGATACAGGGCGAAAGGCAAAGCGTATACTTCCGGCGACGTGATAGCGTCGCCCTGGCGACGTCTAGAAGGCGAGACGCGGAAATGCACGTATTTTGGTAGAACCGTCTCCGTAACCATCTTCATTCATTTCTGAAAATTCTCCCACTCGCCTTTCCGCCGCTTTTCTCTCTGTTTTGTAAACCGAGCGAATAATCGTTGAATGGTATCGAAAGTATTTCAAGACGTTTTCTTGCAGATCCACTCGTAGCGAGACGGAAGAAAATCCCGCGATTTGAATTCATCCGATATATACTATAGAGACGCTCGACATCTTTCTTTGGCGAATAAAACGTGAGCCATTCGAATTGAAAGCGTATTCTGTATAGGAATTGAACGAGGAGCATATATCTATCAAAATTGAAGATTAAAACTGCTGCGGATGAAGTTTAAATTTCAATATTATAAATATACAAAGCTATACTTAGATTTTATTACAATATTTAGTAATAGATGTTACTAGATAATATCTTTTTCGAAAACGACAATTCGAGACAATTGATGTTATATGTATGTTTTTCTGGATGTGTGCCATTGAAAGTTAAACTTATTAAGACACTCATATGCTACGCTCCATCGAATGTATAAAACTTGTTAGTCGCAAATAAATGCAGAGACGATTCTGTTCAGATGATCTGGAGAAAATACTGCAGTCACGGACGATTTGCTCCGCTCTCGAGAAAGTTATTTGAAAACGCCATAATATCGGATATTCGAGAAGTCTTGTTAAAACGTGAATATATCATATACTTTGTGGATATGTATAGAATATACATATGTAGTCTTGTATCTTTTGTGAGAAAGTATAGAATATATATTTATTATTTTGTATCCGTTCAACAATAGAATTTTTATTTGGGAGAAAGAGAAAATTAATTATAAAATTGTTCTTCCTGTTGATGAAAGATGCACTGTGCTTATTGTTAATGGAAAAATATTCATACTAAAAAATAACACATTTTTAAAATAAAATCATATTCATTGTTCAAAAACGGAAAGCTACGCGAAATACAGGATGTTCCATGATAGTACAATCGGCAAAGAGGTGATTTTACATGAAAAAATACGTTAAAAATGTACAATAAAATTTTTTATACGAGGCTTTGTTTTCGGAAAAATCAACTTTAAACATTCATCGAATATACATGTGTTTCGACTTATACCGCACCTTTCTATAATATTACAGACTATCTCCCATGTGTTGTATTGGAGAATACACAATAAAATAGGATATTTGCGTACGATAAATTTTATTATTTTATAAATTGTTGAAAATGTTGCCCGAAAACTTTATATAAAAAAATTTTATTCTATATTTTCGATTTATTTTTTTATGCAGAATCATCTCAATTGTACTACTGCTATTTACGGAACACCCTGTATATTCCCATATATTTAGTAACGGGTTGCGATTAAAGCAACGTCACTTTAGGAAGAATTGATTGTTGGTCCTCGAATAAGTCGCAGTATAAAAAGGAAAGGATCGGGTTGTTGGTTCTCTCTTGCTTGAATTTTTTCGACGACCGCAGAAGATATCACATTGATTTCTAGAAGCTGGACCCTCCGTCTCCGTCGGCCAGGAACGATCTTTAGCTCTCCCGGTCTCCGCCCACCGAAACCCCAGGAAAATTCTGCTCGTTCGCCATCCTCCTTCTCTTCTCCTACCTTCTCGTTCGAAAGCTCTTCCTAACACCGACCAGTTGAGCTCTAATTGCGTTTCCCGCCTAGTTCGGTCCCTCGGTCCTTCCACTATAGTCATTCCTCTTCAAGCTTTCGGATCGGAGCCTTTTGTATACACACGTGCGCGTGCGCGTGCACATACGTACGTGCACGCGCGCGACGTCGCTCGCAATCCCGGAATTCCTTGCTGAGGGGATGTTGCGACAGGATCCGCTCGATCGGATGCGTCCAATACACCCCTACGCTGAAAGCAATGGTCCGCGACCGGATTTTCTCTCGGAGGTAATTCAAGGATCCGGATTGCCAACGAAGAGAGAGAGAGAGAGAGAGAGAGAGAGAGAGAGAGAGAGAGAGAGAGAGAGAGAGGGGGGGACGATTCAAATATACGATGGCGTATGAGATTTAGCGATTTCCATGAAGAGGATAAACGCGAAAACGTTTAACCCATTAGCTGCCACCGTTCACGTTCGAGAATCGCGTTAAAAGCGGCAATAAACTTCGTCCTTGGTCTCTGAGCGACCATAAGGCTGTCAAGATAAACTGACTATTGGTGTTGCAAGAATACTGTGGCACATTATGCAATTTATCGTTATCAATGTCCGAACGAGTACGGCGATCATTTATTTCTGTACCTTTGCGTTTCCCAGAAATTGTGTACATGACAGTTTATGTACGGAGCGAAAAAAAAAAAAGATTTGCTTGCACAGCATATTTTATGCTGTCGTGGCAAATTTCGCCAGTTGTTATATCGACAGGAAGAAGATTGATTAAAAAATGCTAATTTTATTTGCTGGAAATGTAATTCTGCTGAATCTACAATTTATTTCCCTAGAAGATTGATTCTTATTCCGGGTAGCTAAGCTTTCACATAAAATCTGCAGTAACCGCGCTGATTCTGCTGGGGCAGCAGTACTTCTTCTTCAGATTAAAATGGAATTAGCAAATATTTGTACGCGTGGCACACAAGTCGACGATTGGTAATCTTTGGCTCTCTTGATTCTAGAACAAATCTTTTTAATTTTCAATTCTTTTTAATGAGGTAAGACCGCTTTTTAATCAGTGACTTTTCTCGAGCGTGGACGTGCGGAATCAATCTCGAAATCGCTGAGTCTCGATCTTTCTCGCAACGGGGAGAAACCGCAGTGAGCGAACGGGACGATTGCGCCCCAACTTCCTGCCCCTTCCATTTTTTTTATACACTTTTTCCTTCGCACCTATCGATCTCGTCTTTCTCGCTCGCGAGTCTTTACGCCCCGCCAATCCCGTTCGTGTTTCCGATCTTCTCACCCTCTTTGCGAACGCGGCAAGAACCGCGGGCTTCGCTCGGAATTGCTACCCCCGTCTCTAAGACCACCCTACAAACTCGACATACAGATCTCCTTAATTGATTTAAGAAATAAATCACTCGGCTGAGTGTCGGGCGAGCGGACAAACCGTACGTGCGTTCGATTTGTTCTTGCTCCCGCTTCCGTTTTTCTTTTCCAGAGACAAATCGCACCCCGGTGTAAGCGTTTTACAGAATAAATTAGTATTAGTAGAGAGCTGCCGCCCTTTTTATCTTTCTTTATAGTTGCACATTGATTAAGTTGGCCTTCTCGTGTTACGATTGTAACAAGATAGCGAATTCGCACAGAATAAAACGAACAGACGCGCGTTCTCCATAATTTCAAATCTGTTATTAACCATGAAGTCAGGTTCAACATTTTTTATTGGGATCATTAATGAATTAATCTGTTTTATTATATTAAATTATTTGTTGATCCTTTAATAGTAAGTAAGCTATAGGATTGGATGCGACCCATGACTTCATCTATTTTACATCGCGCATACGTTGTTTAATAGAGAAAAAAAAATACTTACAGGCCGGAACTGTCGCTGAAACCTATTAGGAACTATAGAACTCTTCGAGAACTTTAGAATTCCGTGATAAAAATTAATTTTTGCGTTACTTGGGGTGCCACGCGAAGTTGGCACCCCATTTATAAAATTTTTTTTTTAACTAAATCAGTAGAACTATTGTTAAAACTTAGTAGGAACTGTAGAACTATTGTGGGTGCAATCGGAACTGTGTATAAAATATCGATTTTTCCAAAATGGGGTGCCAACTTCACACCGGCCACATTTTGTACATTGATTAGATGAAAAATGAACAAAACCACGTTAGATCGAATCCAATTTTACTTTCCTGGATGAAAATGTACCTTATTATTAAACAGAAGATTAAATTTCTGCAAAGTAGAAAACATTTTTATTAAAATCTTTTTAAAATTGGTATTCTAAATTTTTAATAATGTGATTATACAAACTGTTTGAATATGTTGTGTTAAATTGATATTCAACATGTTTTAATGTTAACACATAATTTATGAAAAAGTAAACAAATAACAAAAAGGATATATTTTAAAATATAAGTTCTGAGATAAATAAATAAAATCCGTGTAATTTAACATATTACAAATATTAATTTTTTCTAAAGAAATATGCTTTCCAATTTGTTTATAAATTGTGTCAGTGTTACATTTTTTGTGATAATTTTTTTTTACATTTTATTTGTATTACTTTCTAACATATTTATCTTGTGATTAATACAAAAATTTAAGTAGGCCGTTTGGGATATGTAAAATATATGTTAAAATTTATAATACAAATTTTTCAACTGTTTATGTGTAAGTAACATCATCTTTTAGAATGTCTCATGTCTCATGAAAATACCGCGTTAATTATGTTTGTATGATAATTAAATACTAAATTTTACATTGTAAATACGGAGATTGAAATTTAAGAAAAAAAATGGACAACTAATCCGCGAATCGTTGAACCCCAGCGCTGTTTCCTGTTAATTAATACTTCACAAGAGATTCAGAAATGGCTATTAAAGTAGGCCCGATTCCGGCTATCCGGCTACTTCGCTTCGGGATGATCCGGCGACCGCGCTATCTCGTTCCGTCTCCGGCGACCAGTTTACTTGTTATGAAAGTTTAAATTAATTTCGAGGTAATTTCCGTGCGGTAATGGCGAGAGCCGCGCGCGATGGGAGCCGCAGGAGGTCCTCGGTCTTCTAGAAGGCGGCCCGGTTGCTGCCTTCGTCTTATCGCTGGAAAAACAATCGAGTCCGTTCCTCCGTCCCTATATCACGTTCCTGTCAACTGCCTGGTGCGGGAAGCCAGGAAATATCGCCCTCGCGGTCCGATTCATACCCGTAGAAACTTTTCTGCGGCACCTGCGTCTCCGGGGGCTGATCAAGTTCGATGTCTCGCGGAGTTACGAGGCGCACCTGCCGCGCATCCCGATGTTGCGATTTCGCTGGCGATAACTAGGGATCGGATTACTCGAATAATTTAATATGCGTCCGTGTGAAAGCCTGGAGAAGACTCTGAGAATATGAAATGAAGTAGAAATGGAAGAGATCTCAAGCTGTTATTTTGACAAGTACTTTCAAACAAATTATAACATGTATAATTGGCGATAGAAAAAAAATTGGCAATTAAAATTAATAATTAAAGTTATAAAGTTATAGTCGTTAACGGCAAGGTATTAAAAAAAAATTATAATTTAAAACGTACTATCGGATTTATTTAAGGTTGTTGTCTCTAATTCCAATTAATTTTTATCTTAATTTTAGCTGATTTATTTCAAAGTAATAAAGTGCTCGTGAATTGAATTAAGAAAAAAATGCTTTTAAATATACTTTCATTAAGATCAAGTCTCAAGGGATTAATATATTACAAACTCAATAAATATTAATATTTATAAATAAAAATTAATAAATATTAATTATTATTTTAGTTTACTTTTTTTATACTGTATCATATATATGTACATTTGAGAATCGTCATTTCGCTTGAACGAGATTCAAATGGAAATTATGAAAAAATTGGAGTATTCCGTTATTCACGACGACTGTCATGTTCTTCTATGCGATGAGGCACGGTATCGATTACAAAACTTAGAAAGCAACGTGTCCATTACTGATGGTGTAGTAAATCGGGAAGCAATCTCGTACTTTAAATTCTCTCCACAGCGAGAATAATCGAACTCGTACTTTCGATGGAAACGAGCGTCCTCGTGCAGCTCCAGCAGGCATAATAAATATTATTTCAGAGGGGTATGCTAGTAAGTTATATCTAAGTATAACCGCGAGAGTAAAGTTGATTTCACACGGACCATAAACTGATGTACTTATAAATCCTTTTTACGAAAGCTATTCGATACGATTTATACGAAAGCTAAGATCAGTGATTGTTAGACCTTAATTCTAACAGATAGTAATTCTGTGATTTTCAAAATCCTTTTTACTCAGAATTTTCTTAATTTAAAAAAATAACGTAAAAAATGTGCTACCAAATTTTAATAATAAAAAATTAACACAAATCAAATAAATGATTGGTATGATAATGAATAATGCAATTAATTAACTATAATACAATTAAAAAACTCGTAGATTGTACTCCTTTTAAAACGTTTAAAAGGTATTATGATTTTGTATTTTTGTATTTCACAAATAGATCTACTCAATTATTGCTGTTGAACTCACCGATAAATCCGTTTTGATAAAACTGTTCTGTTCGTGTGAATCCGGCATAACTGTCGATTCAGTTTTGCCGCGACCTCAAGTTGAAATTGTTCGGTACAAGAACTAGAGGAGAGCTGTCGCAACGAGCGGACGTGTCCGAGGTGTGTACGAAGAGCGAGATATTGAGTGGTATCGTTTCCACGTAATAGGCAATACGTTATTGAGGCTCGGCCTCGAAATGTACTCCTATTCCCATGTTAATGTGGATTATCGAGCAGCCCCGTTCGCGGTTAGCACAAATGCTAAAGTTCGTGGAACACACCACCGCGTGGCCGTGTCGTGAGACCTGCGGGCATCGTTGCACTTTTGCGATCGGCCGATCAATCGATTGCTCGACCGATCGGCCGTTTCGTCACGCAGATCGATCTCGGTGATCGATCTGACATTATTACATGTGTCGTCGACTTTTGTCGCGTCGCGTTGCACCGAGGACTTTCTATCTGCGCTGTTCGCCACGGATGGAGAAGTGTACGTTTGTAATTAGATGTAAGAAAAGAAGAATTGACTTTCCATAAAATTCATCTTTTCTCTCTTTTATGAAATTCATAAAAATATATCACTCAAATAGATATAAGAAAGAAGAGTTGAATTTCTGTAAATAAAAAAAATATCTTTTTTTTTATGATATTCATATATGACATTAATATTAACCTCATAAAAAAATCTAGTTTCATATAGTTAACGAAATACTAGCGAAAAAATGATTAGATTAATTATACTAGCTGTAATAAATATTAGATATGTTTCCTGTGTCACTGTCATATCGTTCCCACATTGCACGATTGTCCATCTCAATTATCATGCACGAGAACGCGATGTAATTATCCGTTATCCATCTCTCGCCCATCGTGATCCCTACGGAAAAACTTTCTCGGGGCGAGGTAATTGTGGTCTTCGTGCGGGTGAGACGAGAATTGACGCGACATCCGGGCGACGAGATGGCACGTTGGTGGAATAGAAATGGCAAAATAAAACGAGAGCCGCGAGAGATCAAGGTCACCGGCAGCGAACGGAGCCAATTAGCTAGCCATAGACTCGATTAGCTAGCCGGCGGAAGCTCCGGACTGGCAAAACTACGCGTATAACGGGCTGAAGGATATACAGGCACCGTAAGTACTATACTTAAGCGGATAACCGAGTGCTTGTGTCCATTAACGTCTCTACTGCCGGTCGCTGATACTTTCCGAGATACTTTTCCGCCTTTTCCTCTCCCGCTTGCCTTGCACGTGATCCGCGCGCGAGGCGAGTGGAGAAATAGATAGAAAGAGAAAGAAAAAGAGGGAAGGAGAGAGAGAGAGAGAGAGAGAGGCTCGCTACGAATTCATCCTAGTTTGTAACGGTATTCGCTTCTGTTGAATATGCACCGCCTACACGCCCGATTTTTTTGCACCGGCGAACTTCGACCTGACACCGTACGGTAGCACTGTAAGCTCCGTTCTCCAACAACGGTTTCAAGAACGGTGAATAAACTTCTCATAAATAAGTTTGCGTTAGAATCTTTTCATATCCATACTCGAAGAAATAAGCAGGCAAATATCCATTCTTAATTTCGTTCTCGCGATATACCTACTCTTTTGTGGAAATATTGGAAAATGTTATTGGGTCGACTTATTTCGTTGCAGTCTCTTTTTATAAATGGTCGCACACACATATCTGAATACATGTCGCTTAAAGATTAAGAACAAGTCGGCTAGGAAAGTTCATAACAACCGTAATCTCTTCTTACTATAAAAAGAAGTAAAGTAATCGTGGCTGTAGAGGATAATAACTTACAATTAATTGAGATAGGTGTTTAGACAAACTCGTAGAATAATTGCTACCGGTTTCGTTGGATACTGTCGGCATGCAACACGATGGTACTCGATTTACAGCTTTACCGTTTACTCTTACTACTTGTCAGAGCTAGTTTCCCGCGTAAGTAAAAGCATCGATAAACACGTAAGGCGGCTTTCATTAGATACACCAGGGGATGGTCTCTCTTTCTCCCTCTTTCCAGTAGAATAGCGCATATAGTACGGGAATCGTAATTCTGCTCGTGAGGATTCCGCAAGAAGTCCGTGCCATCCCGGTTCGAGGATCATGGCTTTGTCCGGCGAATAATGGCAGAGCAAACGGGAGGCGTTCGTCGGAATTAAAACGTGAGCCTGTGGATGTTCGATAGTCCCGAGCGAAGAGGGCTGCTGTACAAAGAATTCCTCTTTCTTTTCTCCCCTTCACTCTTTACAACTGTCCCTTGCCGAGAAAATCCGCAGAGAATCTCTTAGAGTTGTACACACATGTGACGATATCAGATGAAGAGTAAATAGAGATCCAACAATTTAAATCTTTAGTTAAAGATTAAAGCGATCCTTAGACGATCAATATTATTGCACAATATTTTTTTGATGTAGCACAATATTATTTATCATCTGGAGGATACGTTGAGTCTCCAGACTGTTTGTTTTAAATTGTTTAATAGAGAGGTTTCTTTAAAATCATTCAAAATAATTGTACAATAGTATTGAATGTCTAGAGGTTACATTATGTAGTGCTTCGTTATTATTCATCAAATTTTTTCTTGTTATTTTTTTTGTTGCGAAAATAGGAGGTATTTCTACGTAAACATCTTTAATCTTAGTGCAACATATATTCAGATCTGTGATAAATTGTTTAGAGTTCGATTAAACAATTGAAGAGAACTTCAATCAAGAATATCGACTATCATTAGTCACAAATGTATCACGTAACTTATCAAGAAGGATAATTTTAGAAAAGCAAACAACTATCACAAAAATAATGTAGGGCGCGCTAAAAGAAGAGCTAAAACGTTCTTTATCAAAAGTAAGTCGAAACAACCTGACTTCGTTTGTCTTAATCTAAGAATACATAGCGCGGCAAGAAAGAACGAATCCGCGAGCGATGATCGTTAACTATCCTTAGCACCAAATCTTCTCCATTTCCATTAGAAGGAAGTCTTTCCTCTCTCCTTTCCCCGCGAACGAGAAACGGGCTAATCTCTCGAGGGGTTAAGCGATCGCTTATAGCGATTTTCCTAACCCTCCTTGCGAGATCCCTCGCAGTCCAACACCCTTTCCGTTCTCTCCTCTCTACATCCCTTACTCGCAACGTGCGAGTCCGTGAGAGCGACGATCTATCACCATCATCCGAGATTGAGACTTTGCGCTTTCGACGAAAACAAACTGCCGCGTCGTACGCCATATTGCCGGCTGCTTTATATTCGCCGATCCTTCGTGAGCAACGAAAGCGAACTATACTGCTCCACGTCGTAACGCGTCACGTGCGTACGTCATTACGCCTCCTCTTTCACTAAGGAAACGGCGCGACGCCTTTCTCGCGAACGTGTTGAAAGTCATCGGTTCCCCTTTCCCGGGAGATGCATACGACATCGCAATGCTCGCCGAAATATTGCGATACGTGATCTTTCTACTCCAGGAACGCTAATACACGCGATATACAAGGTATATGGAATATACACTGGATATTTTTTTCAGATATTCGCAGATTTTGCGAATATATGGCTTAGAATTTATTCCAAGATCGGTATTCATAGTCGGTTTTTTCAAGATCACCTTAAATAATATCTTAACATCGTAATAAACAAGCTGACGTTAGTTAATTAGTCGTCATTTTGACATTAAAGATGTCATTTTTACATCAAAACGATAAATAACGTCAGATTGTTTGTTGGAATGCTAATATAACTCTGTAATTGGCTTGATATCTTAGCTGTTCTCTAATAAAAATGCAGTTTTCTTAAACATCCATTAAATTACTATCTGTAGTATTACTGGGTTCTATAAAAATTTGATAAAAATTCTATTCAGTAGCTGAAGCAGTTTTTCTGATAAAAATATGTGCAACCTATTTAGACCTGCTCAATTATTTTTTAGTACTGATAGATTATTATTAGTTAAAATACTGTATCTATTTTTATTCAGTAAATGGATCCAGATTTTGTGTATTTTTTGAGCGCAGTAGTTGCAGGCAAAGCGTTATATCTCGATTGAGATCCTAAGAAATTTTATTATACTTCTCAGATAATTAAATAGAGTTATGTTGACCAGTAACTGCTAAAAAAATGTATGAAATTTCTACCTCTAGGATTAATTTTTTACTTTTACAAGTATACAAAAATTATTAAGTGAGTCTCACATATATTTTAATATGTTTAGAAAATATTTGTAAAGTTCTCTGTATTAAAAAATTGTATATAAATGTTGTAGCATCAGGATTAGTAAAGAAATGCACAAAACACAAATAGACTATCCTTAAGTCTGATGGTCTTATCAGATGGTCTTAAATACATATAAAAATTGACGATATAAATACCGGTCTATAACTAATTGCAAGATTAAAGTGACAGCCATCTTTATTGAGTTTATGTTCAATATTATGATTAAAGAGAAATATCGTATTTTTTATTGAGATACCCCAATATGCTGATGTGAAGGGCGACGGAATTCGTCGTAAAAAATGATCGCAATTTCGATTTAGCAGTCTCGCTTGTATGTGCTCAACATGCTAACATAGGGATTATAATATGAAAATATAATAAGCGGTAAAAAATAGGAGCGATAAATTATATCTTGTGTTTCAAATTTCATTCACAGCATTAATTTTTTATATTAATATGAAGTGCTGGCAGTTTCGAAATAATATTTCTAAATGTCTTCAAGATAATCCTTGGATATTAGATATAAATAGGTATCATTCGCTCGGTTATAAATTTAAACGCTAACAAAATTAGTGCACGCGCAACACGGAGAACCTGCCCGTTGCCGGTCAATTAATTCAGGAAGCTGCTTTTAATCGTTAACCAGGCCGACGAGGGAGCATTCTCGGTCGAGGAAGCGCGCGAGGAAGGATCCTCGCGAGTGTAATTCCGCTCGTAATAAACAGGAACACGCGTCGTTATCGACACGGTGCGATCGCACGAAACGGGCCGGACGAGAGAGTGAGCTCTCCAGGGTCGCGATCGCAAATGTTCCCTCGTGTGTAATACGCCGGACGATTTCTTTATTTAAACGATACGGCCGGCCAACGCCGTACATCACCGCGGCCAACTGGAAAAAAAGGCACGACACGTCGTGCGGTTGAATATTATTAGACCGTGGAGAAGAAAACGGACGCGGGTAAATGATCGCGCTCGGCAGATCCTCGTAAGATTGTTGCATCTCAAATGCAATTTATACCGTTCGTAGAAACACGACCGTGGACGAACATCATAAGTTAAATGCGAGTTGAAGTCCTTTTATAAAGTATCTTCATTTCCTTTCATTTAATTTTTCTGATCAGATCAGCATGGGGTTCTTCTTGGCATAAATTTGATCGTATCTTCTCCCATCTTTTGCTAATATTCAACGTTAAATATCTTGTAATTCTCGAATTAAAACTTCTCCCTTATGATTTTAGATAAAATTTCCGTTTTGTAACAAAAATGTAAATTTTTCATTAATTGTTTCTATATGTACATATATTTGCTGTAGAGAAGTTTAAAAAGCTTCGCATAGACCATTCACGGGTTTGCATGGACCATTCACAGAGAAAGATCGCCTGAAAATTCGCGCGCAACGCGACTAAAGTACGAGTGACTCACCGGTGAACGACTCCTTTCGAGTGCATGTGCTTGAGAGCGGCGACCAGCTGTCTGGCATAGAGCCTCGCCGTGTTCTCGTCCAGTTTACCGGCCGGCTGCTCCTTAATGTGTGTGCACAGGTCGCCGCCGGTCGCGAGTTCCGTCACGAGATAGTACACAGATCCGCACTGCAAGCAGTCGTTAAATTAAACCGTTATCGATTCACGTCGATAACGCGTCTATCATAGGAGCTTGGAGGTACAACAACATGGGGATTCTACGTTTGGGCTTTTAAGTTCTTAGATGCTCGCGGTGCCGTCTTTGATATCAGATTCTTAAATCTATACAATCCCGATGTATTTGAATTTCAATATTGTAGATACAAAAGATACGTCTTATGTCAGACATATCTTGTAGAAATCTGAATTCATTGAAATTACAAATATCAAAATTTCAAAGTAACAATATGAAAAATTTGCGGGCTATGAATTTTACTTGTACTTAATTATTTCTAGATAGGATGCAATTGAAATTCACAATTGAATCGGTTATTTTAGAAACCTTAAGTTAATTTTTGTCAAAAATGAGGAGATATTAGGGAAAGTAAATATATAGTTTATTTAAAAAATCACATTAATCAAGTATTTCTTTCGCAGATATCGGATTTACAAAACTATCATTTACATGAGAAACCGTGACTTATATCATGATTTATGTTTTTCTGGCATTATATTTTGTAAAAATACTTTCAATAATGAATCATTTTAACATATTGGAATTTGATGTCATAAGTTTACTGTTTTTTATAAATTATGTATATTTTTCAATAATAACATTAAATATTATAGCTTTTTTGGGGTTATAACTTGTTTTATAACATCTTTAGAAGTAATTACATTTGCAGAATTTTCTACTAGCTCTCTATTAACAACTAGTTGGACTTGGAAGGCACAATTGATTTTTTAATTGTAGATTCTAATAGACAAATTTAAATCTCTAGAAAAATGAAGTACAGTCCAACTTCTATTAAACTTTTATTAAACTAGACCATTTTTCAATTCTCTAAAAGTTACACTTATATGGTTTCTGAAATGATCGACTTAATTATATTATAATTTACAAGTAAATTGCACATCCCAACAAAAAGAAAGCAGTTTATGAAGGATAATTCACGATGATACGCTTTAAATTTATTAAATAACGTTAATACACCGTGTATAATCTTCTCTCATCTTTTTATTTCGTGCGGCCCGGTGCCGAAGTACGGCCATACATTTTAGTCGCTGCTGAAAACGGAGCAACAAAGCACATCGAGCTGGGGAGAATCTGCTCCCGACTGGGACTGGTCACGCGAAATTAATCACGTGCATTTAAAATGCATCACGAGGTGGAGGCGCATCGTAATTATCGAGAAAGCGTTTCCCGAATTTCGCGCGCGATCGCGAAACACGTGCGTGGGCTTCGTCGATTAAGCGATTACCTTAATGCAACAATATGCATGCGGCGACGTCAGGGGAGCGACGCGTTCACGCGTGGCCGACGAGTTACGATCGGAGCGATTCGTTGCGCCTGGCCAATGGCGAGTCGGTGTCCCCCGAATGCTGATGATTATTTCATTCTTTAGGACTGGTCGTATCGGCATATTCAGCATAGCCTGATGCTTTAATTATGAATAACGTGGATCACGAGAACCGAATAAATTTCACACGCACGTATTAACGATCAAATGTTAAGCACGAGATCGGACGGGACGAGATTTTCAATTTGTCTTTTTTCTTTCGCTGACCACTACGCTAGTTATTCCAAGAACTTCATTAATCGTTTAAGCAGTTATCATCAGTTATATTAAGCAGTTATTTGACGGTACTGGTTCGCGGTATCATATGCATATGTATAATAGTAGTTTGCCATAAATGCCAGAAGCGTCTATTTCGCCGGTACTGGTAGAATAAATCTCAGAGACGTCTAATCAAATGATACTGATTAAAATAAATATCAAAAGCGTTTGTCCTGACTGTGTAATGGCAAAATAAACGCCAGAAGCGTACATTGTAATCATGTAAAATCTGGACCTTTCAAGGCTTGTAGCGCAGAAACGACTCATAAGATCAAGTTGAGCCCATTGAGACATTTGTTCAGAATAAAGAGAACTACGACATATCCAAAAATTAGCCAAATCCGCAGAAAGATATTTTCCATAAGATTAGTGTGGAGTCCTTTAAAAAAAAATATTACTTCGCTTAATTTAAGTTTTACTCTACACTATATTCTGTTTGGTGTACTGAAGACGTTCGAAGGGAAACTTGGCTGATAGAAACTAAACGAGAATTTCTGGGAGTTTGGAAATCACTTGCGAAGTCAATTCATCAGAGATGCACACCGCTCTATCCCACTTGGCTAGGATCACCGTTTCGTTTTGACGAGGACTTGTACATACAGTGCTTGCCAACCAAATCAACTGAAGTTAGGGTGGAACGTGAGATACCCGATTTCGATATATCATCGGGTAGGAGTTAAAATAGGAACGTAAATTCGGTGTATGTAAATAAGGGATAGGCACGACCGAAAAGCCGAGATGGGAAAGGAGCCGAACGTGGAAGTCATTTGCGAAACAAGAAGCGTATGGAGCTTCGCTTTCGCAACTCGTGCCAAAAAGCTGTGCATCAGTTATAAGATCCTATTCCCGAGTGGAATTTAAAGCGGATTTTTCCTTAGCGCGAATTTAACATTTGTATCCCTCGATTCTACGATCTGACAGAATCTCTGGATCATTTCCATCGATCACTTGAATCGTCATCTTTCCCCGAAAGTTGTTTACAAAGTAAACGCGGACCGTCATCACAAGTTTTGCAACTCCGACTTTCCTACGTAATACTCTATTGTTTTTTTACACTGAAAAAAAAAACTAAATTTTAATAAATAATTTGTATACAGTGCAATTAAATATTTGAAATGAATGAACGTAAAAATATATTTATTTAATAGAGAAATTATTAATTTGATTTGACCATTCCTTTTATTGAGTAAATATTTATTTACTGTAGAAGAAAAGATTTAGTTGGCACAAAAAATTCAAATAAATGTTTATTAAAATTTAAAATATTTTTTCTTAGTGTAATATATTAGCACAATCGATTTCCTGATCTTGCATTCGGACAGATTGCTTTATAACAAGATGAAAATAAATTTACTCGAATTGTTTCTGCGGTATTATCTAAAATGACATCATAGACTTACAACGAGGCAATTTCGACTCGTATAACCAACTGAAAATGCGGTTGTCGACGCGTATATTTTTATAGCGATTTCGTCTCCCGAACAAGGGGAACGTCGGCGTCGTCGAACATCAGTAACGGCCAGTCCTACGCCGATTCGTCGACTCGTAACATCGGTACCGACATAAAATCGCGCGAGCGGCACGTTTACGGCCGCTGTCGGCCGACAATAATGACCTTAATTGGCGCTTAAAGCGGCTTTCTTCCAATATCCTGAGCATGAGTAACGCGTTGACCGCTGGACATGCATCTTCGTAAAAATCGACAGCCACGTGTGCGCTTTCTTATTACACAGAATGATTCAGAACGGTATATCCTATACTTTAAGTTACAAATATATACGAATAATTTAAAAAAATCCATTTTTTTATATTGATTGTTGTAATTACTAATATTATAATTGGGACATGTGCAATTTTAATTGGGTTAAACTTAGATAGAATAATTTTTTTTGAAATAGAAATAAAATATTGAGATGAGATTTTGTGGATGTTAATTTTTAAGCAAAAAAATTGAAAATGTTATCATGATGGGAGGGGGAAACATGCAATTAATAGTAAATAAGCTTTGTTTCTCTAAAAAGTTTTATGGGCGGAAATCTCAAATTGCTGTGTGTATATATATGTTACGGATAATAAAATAAACTATCTAATAGTGACCAGGCAGGAAAATATCGATAAACTGTAAACGCCATGGTTTTGCCTAAAATGTTGGGTACTGCAAAGTACGGTTTTACACTGGCACTGCAATAACCGCAACTTTACGACACAAAAAATGGTCGCCGATACATTGTCCTCGCGGAGTATGAAATTTTGTTGCGCTGCTACGTTATGTTCTATCGTAAATTTACGGTAAATTGACATTTTTTTTATCACTGCACTTCGCGTATATCATAAATTTGAAAGTATGTATATTTCTTATATTTCATCGTGTGTATATTAATATATATATATATAGGATTTTAAAAAATTAGGATGAATTGAGTCAAAATTTACTACTATACTCCAATTTACTAAAAATCTTGACGTGCTACATAAATTCTACCAACACCCATCGTATTCGGCGTGAAAAAAAATCTTTGAGGTATGTAGATTATGGCACTTCGGAGAGAAAAAAGTAACTTTTTGTCGAACAGTGTAATTAATACAAGGAAAAGTGGCTATTTGCATATTCAATGACTCCTGGCAGTATCATTATTCATCGTTTGAAAATGGTTGAAGTCATGTCACCGGCAGGCGACCCTAAGAAAAGTGACTGGCCTGGAAAACGACTATACTTTACGACCTGCATGCAGGCGCAGATGCTCCAAAGAATCTAGCGAAATCGGCAGTAATGTGCCGATACCCTAGGCGAGCCTCTACCATCGTAAAGATTACGACGTGGAAATGAGATATAAGGCGACGTCATATATAGCCAATTTAGCGACGGCAAGAAAGACGAGGCGGGATCTCGTCTCGATATTATCATATTTGCCGTCAGGTGCGAGCATTCTCATCGCCGATAGCTCTTCCCCTTCGGGATAGCTTAAATAAAACAGGACGCACTCCTCTATCCGAGCGTTTTACAAACGCACGTGGAAAGTAATACCATCTGCAGACTATAAAATCATTTCCGCCGAGAGAGAAGAATCGAACGGTGCAATCGCAAAACTCGTTTGTCCATTTATGAAAGCTCGCGGGAACGATCGTTTTTCTAAGGGATATATTTGCACTCTACGTTCCTTCAAGTATTCAAATGTTTCCTCGTATCGCGAAATGCAACTACAAACTATCTATTCCCGGAGGACGGTTTTAAATAGACATGAATAAAGGCGCTCTGTGTAATTGAGATAAATTGGCTTGCCTCAACTTCGTAGTAATGGTTTGTTTAGATTGATTTAACTCAATTTAGAACAATTTTGCAGGTAAGAACTAAGAACGTAGATTTCACAAATGAACTATAACTCGTAAATTACAATTTTTTAGTCGCGTCGCGTGTTGAAAGGAAAATGAGACGTGCATCGGCTACCACATGCAGAGAATGATTCTAGCGACGTATCCAGCTTGAAAAATTTTACACGTCTCTCCGGTCGGACATCGGTAGGCCCACCCCAGCCACCCGTTCATCTCGCGCGGGAATATTTTGCAGAGCTTCGAAATTCTCGAATCTCGCACGCGGAGGAGAGACGGGGAAGAGCTATCGCGGCGGCGTGTGCGTTCCCGTCATATTTTCCTACGTACTTTATCTTTCCTGGCGCGTACACACCCTCGTCCTCGTAACTCGATCGTGACGAGCGAGCGCGCGGACTAACAAAATTTTCAGAGTAAACGAGGTGCGCGATGCTGCGCCGCCGGGAGAGCCTCTGATATCGACGTCCCACACATGAATTCAATTACGTCGTACAAGCATACGAGAGAGTCCTCTCCCCGGGCTTTTTTTTCCTCTCGCCCGTGTCCCCGCCCGTATACCTCCGGGTGGCGTGCGTGCGTATGCGTGCGTACGTATGCGCGTGCACGTGCGTCCCGCGAGTCCGCGTGTTGGGTCAACGTTCGCGTCCGTAGCAGCCAGGTCACGTACGATGCAACGCATTAATGGTACCGGTCCTGGGCTTCCTCTGTATCGACGCGAGAAAGGATCGTAACTCAAAATAATAATTTCCAAGTTTACACTCGTGAATTGAAACCGATTTAATTTCGGCGAAATCAATTTCTGACGCTTGTAGACGAAGATAAGCATTTATTTCATGAGGAACAAACATGGATTGTAATGCGTCTATAGTATGAGATTTGAGATCTATCAGACTCTATCTATAGTTGATTTCCATTTGTCTACATTACTGACAAAACTGATTGATAATATTCAGTGAAAATTGACCGAGTAATGTTCAACACAAATAAGCGAAAAAGACCGTATTCAGTCAAGGTAGATCTTGGAGTTCAATAATATTTTTTGTATGAATTTTATAAATTGTAAAAAGTATTATTGCGATCTCAATTTTGAAGTCAATTAGTTTAACACAAATAAGGGAAAAAGGCCATATTCGGTTAAGGTTTACAATTTTCATAAAAACTGTTTTTAGACATCAAGACCTGTCTTGATTGAATATGGCCTTCTTTCCATATTTATGCAAAACTGATAGACTTCAAAATCGTCATAAAAAAAATTATTTTTTGAATCCCAAATTTCTCGCGAAGCAAAACGATTAAAGAGTGAAAAGCTTGTCTACTTTGATACGCATCCAGCCTGCTTCATAAATTCAGCTAAATGGTGTGTTTAATTAAATCTAGAAAGATGGATCTCTCTCTCTCTCTCTCTCTCTCTCTCTCGGATGACGTTAAATTTCGGTCCCTGACATTGCCGAAATTTCAAGACGTTCACTATTTGTCATGGCGTTCTGACAAACGTCATGTACCGGGTGAGAATGGCGTGACCCAAAGTAGAATAGCGTAGAATCTACGAGGGATAGTATCTGTCACTAGGAGAGGGATGACGCGGGACGGAATGGGATAGTTTCCTTTTGACGGATAATAGATCGTTATGTAAGAGCACAATGGACATGGTTAAATCTTGTTGATCGACCGTGGTGAATCGTCTTTGTTATTAAGAACTCGATTAAACTTTCGACGCGGTTAATTAAAGTAAAGAAACTCGATCAATCGTCGAAATTTTCTAAACTGATTGCAACTCTAAAGCGTCTCTCACTCACCCGGATAGTTTCGTAGAGTCTGACGATGCTCGGATGCTGTAGCATTGACAAGACCTTCGCCTCCCTCGTCAGGTTCTTCATCACGTAATCCTTCTTGCCTTGCTCGACGTCTATTATCTTAATCGCCACCTGAAACAAGAAGCGGAGGGATTCACATAATTAATTGAGTGTGTAGTCGAACGAAGCTATTGTTGTGTAGGAAAATATATCAAAAGTACTTTCAGCACTTCTTTCTATCAAAATTTATTATTAAGATTCTTTATCTAAGATAAAACTTTAGGTCAATTTTTTATATTCCTGTATTAGACTGCATTAGAAATCTCTTTCACAAAAAATTAAACATATATCTATTTTAAAAAATGTCGGTGTGAATTTAATATCCCTCGTGTGGTGTCTATATAATTTTCACTATGTTGGTGTTAAATTAACACCAACGTTTTTGTGAATTTAAAACCCCTGGTGTTTATATCAACATCATCATGGTGTGGATATAACGTCATGAGTGTTAAATCCACATCATGTTGGTGTTACTTTAACACCAACACAGTGAGAATTATATAAATACTGCATGATGTTAAATTCACATCGCTATTTGTTAGAGTGTATCTCATTTTAAGTTCCGAAAATATACTAGTTCAACTAGAAAACAGCCTTTTTGAGAGATAGATTATATTTTTTATTTATTACATTGATATTTTTACATTGCATCTACCTGCACTGACAACGCATATATTAAAACTAATTCTCCAGTAAATTAAGATGTTACTGAAAGGTGAGTAAATAATTGGCATAAGAGTAAATGTGGAGGGTTGAAAAAAATTTTACGTCAATATAGCGCACCTCTTGGTTGAGTAAACGCTTTATTCGTGCGCACACGCACGCGGACCCTCTTCAGAGATATTTCTTCCCGAGCGAAAAAAAACGCGCGAGTTTATCCTCAGGGCTTTTAGGGATCAATCGCCCCGCATTCTCTCTTCGAATTGCTAGCACGTCAAACACCTTCCATATGCCTGCTTGAGGAGCAACGAGCCGCTTTTCCACGGTGCGGAGGGTAAAGGTGGCGAACAAGAGCGAAGACGAAAGAGGGGGAGTTATGGAGAAGACGGAAAGAAGAGATACCTTGGGATTCGCGCAAGCGAATAGGGCGCGCCTTCACAGTCCCCTCTCCCTTTGATGTGCCATAAAGGCCTGGAGGCGGTAATTCGCACGAACCTAAGCGATTGAAACGGTGGACTCTGCTGTACCCCTCGGCAACGAGGGTGCATAACGCAGGAAACTAATGCTAAATTATATCAACTGAAGGGTACGCGAGGACTTGTATCGCGACCGCAAAGGTTTTACGTCTGTCGTCTCCCGTTTGAAATTAAAGGCGTAGGCGGGTCAATCATGAAGAAAAAAATAATAATTAAGATAGCCAAAGAAACGAGTATAAAAATATTAAATTAAAGTAAATAATTCATTAAAAAACCGACAAATTTTTATAAATTACTTTTACTAAAGAATATAAAGTTTGCAGTGAGTTTGCTTTTAATATATATCAATAAAAAATTAAGGCTTGCAGGGCATCCGTTGCACTTAAACCGTCGGCATTTTCCATTTAATACTTCAACTCGTATCTCGAGAAGACTGTTGAAGAAACTTTCCGCGGTGGTTCATTCCGAGGAAGTCCCGAATCTTGCGTCCTCGAGTTTCCAAGTTACCCGGCAGCAGCGGGTCGCATATCATTAGCAGCGATGGCGCCGGCATCCTTTGATCTTCCCGCTCTTTCCGTATTGAGTGAGAAAGTGACACGAGTACGAGACGGAAGGTAGGAAAAGAACGGAAGAGAGAGAAGCAGAGGAAAAGAAGCGCTCCTGTTCCGGGACGTTCGCAATATGCAAAGCATATATAAGAAAAGAGAGAAAAAGAAAACGAGGGAGAAAGGGGGGGGGGGACAGAGAGAAGCGGGGGCGGGGATTCTTGCGTTGGACTCGAGGTACGTCTGACAGCCTCCCCAAATGATTTGTGGCGCTCTTCGCCAGATACAAGATACTAATTCTTTGGGTGCTGTCAGTCGACCAGCTACCGCTCGCCACTGTCGACTCTCTCTCTCTCTCTCTCTCTCTCTCTCTCTCTCTCTTTCCGCTGAGTTCCTCTGTTGGCTTATCTCTGTTTGCATTATGTTACAACTCAGTCGACTGACACAACGTTCCTCGTCCCATCGCTTCACATTATGATCGTCGCTTCTTTCTCTTTAAACGCTGTATTATGGTAGATCAATCTTGAGAGAGTCCAAGATAATGCTCGATAATGCGTCAGTATGCAAGAATGTTTCTAGGTGGCTGCGTATAGAAGAGCAGTCACAATTACGAATTTTATATATACATTTCTGTTGAGGGTCTCTTCCCCTTCATCCATTTGATTCTCTTTTCTATTGTTAGCTTATCTCTGTTTGCATTCTGTTACAGCTCAGTCAACTGATATTCCACCCTTCGTCCTGCCGCATGCCGCTTCTTCCTGTTTGGGCGTTGTAGAATATTGAATTGATCTTGGAAGTCGCGATAGTACGCCGAAATGCTACATACGTAAGTCACTTCAATATGAACTTCTACGTACAGATGTTTGGATCTCTCTCTACATCTCTAGAGCTTTTCTTAGCTTATCTCTTATCTTGTATTATGTTACAACTTAGTCAACTGACGCATCGCTTTTCATCTCATCGCTCTACGTTACCCATCATCGTTGCTGTAAACTTTTTGAACTATCGCGATATGACTGATCGATCCGCGGAATTGAAAGCAAACTGATATCGATACATTTTTTTAAAGCCTTCAGAAAACAAAGATTAAACGTTTCTATCTTAAGTACGAACTAGCAGTGGTTATATTCTTACATAAATTTAATATTGACCCATTTGATACTAAAAACAGTGATTAATTACTTATTTGAAGTATTAAAAGCACTGTTATTTAATGCTTTTAATATTCTAAACAAATTATCGATCATTTTTCGGTAATAAATTGGCCACTATTAGATTTCTGTAAGAGTATTAACCTTACAGAATCGGCTTTACGATTTAATGCACTATTAAATTTATTAATGTTAAATTATAGATATACAATTTGAGTTATTTTTAATAATTTTTATAGGTCGCCACTGCTCCTACTCAATATATCGTTAATTTAACTAAATAAAAAAAAACTGGAATAAAATAATTTTATTTAAAAAAAATGTATTGAATTTGTGTGTGTGTGTGTGTGGTTCAAATTTAGTTTATTATTTATTAAGTGCGTACATTAATATGAATATTGTTTACATTGAAGCTAACCACAGAAATGAACTGATTTACATTTTGACACCATGGAAGTTAAAAATAACAGAATGTTATTTAACTCGAGGAATTGGATTACCATTGCTCCTTTTAAATCTAAAGCGATGTCTACAATGAGACTTTAAGGCGTAAAACTTAAGCTTTAAGCCAGAAGAAGTTATCCAATCGTAGTCAATTTTTCTCCTCACATTCGACTATAATTAGTCAATTTTTTAAGGTTTTAAGTAAATTTTATGCATTCTAATCTTGTTGCATATACTGTTTAATAACGTGTAAAAAGATTAATAGTTAGTCGCTATTGTTTTTCCTGTTTTTCCCTTCACAAATCTTCGCGCTGTCATCGCAGTGTCTTACGCATAAATTCCTTCGCGCGAACAGTTTAGATATGTTTGAATTGCGAGAACGCCACGTGGATAATTCCCAAGCGTATTCATCGTGGCTTATATCGGTTAATGCGACGCAGAATCTTCTTTGAAGCCGAGATAAAATGGGGTCGAGCGACGACGCGGCTACGAAGAGACGCGAATAAAGTAGTTCTATTTGCGCGGACGAGAGAGCTGGGGACAAGCAGAGTCGCGGAGCCATAATAATGTTTGCGAAAGCCACATTAAGGTATCCATTTTAGAGATCGCTTACTAACGAATGTTTCTGCGTGGGTTGAGATATACGAGCGAGTCGCCGTACAGCTATACCCAGGGCTCGACCTGTCAAGATCTCCTGTGGAGGGTACAGGCGCGTATATCGCACCACCACCACCACCACTACGATGCGTTTCGTTTGCACGAATACACGCACATTTACGCATCTCCAGTATCCTGTATTCCGGATCCGCGGTACGAAGCCAGGATGCGAGATTGTCGCGTTATATCGTAAAGCTGCACGTGATGCTCAATTTCGAGATTAAAATCTGCTGTATGCTTCTTTAATTTCGAATAAATCAGAAGACAACATGGCATTTACAAGAGCAAGTCAAGGAGTAGAGGAACTTTTGTGATTTTTCAATGTAGAAAAGTATTAATCACAGATATATAAAATATAGTAAAGAAATTCGAATAGTATTCTACACTCAGGAGAATGTTTTGAGAGTTATGTATAACAAAAATATACACATCTTGAACTGTCAAGAGACAAGTCTTGTCAAGAGTCGTGTCTTGCGCCAAATTACGTGCAACAAACGCGAAATGGTAAAAATAGATACGTCTCATAATAACCGTTTCAAGCGTTTTCTGAAGCTCAATTAAAATCTATTTCAAAACCATGACAACACAATAGTTTTCGCATTCTAAGTATGTGAACTAAACTAATAATATTTAGTAGACCTTGTGCAATTAAATCCGTGGCTTAAAGACATTTTGATTTATCATGTTATTTTCATTATCGATAAAAATAAAATGTAAATACAAACAATAGTATTCTATAAAAAAATATTCATTTTCGTCGTTTAATTGATTTTGTCTTTTAGTGTACTTTATATAAAAATATCACAATTAGCTGATATAATATTAACAAATTGGTTATTAATAGCAAATTTTAGTTATAAAAAATATATTTACACACACACAGTCATTTTTATGAATAAAATTTTAAATGGTCCTATTATTCTATTTAAAGAGAATTATTAAAAATGTTTATTTAAGAGGCATAAAATTTATGTTTGATCCGAAAAATATTTATGGAAATTTATATACATGTAGCACCATTTTCCTTTATTTTTACAATCCGAGAGAAGTAAAATTGTGTGACTTTGATAAATTAAGAGAAAAATCAAATTAAGTTGCTACATTTTCTGCGCTTTAATCTCATTTTCCTAATTTATTAATAGCCCGCAATTTAATTTTTCTTCTCTCTCAGGACGTGAAAATTTAAAAATAATAATTTATATTGAACATTTTGTCAACCAAAACGATAATAAATTTTATTTTTCAAATAAATGTTATTATATTTAATAATATTATTTAATCGACCATTAAAAACCATCAAATTTTCATTAAAAGAAGAATTAAATAATCTGCTTTTGTAACTGAGTGTGAGTTAAAATTCGATACGTACGTGTAGCAATTAAATTGTGGTATATTGTCGTTATATTACAATCTAATGTCTTATTCATCTCAATCGAGATTATGCTATTAAATATGCGGAATTAATTAATTATATCTTCGATAATGCTAATAATATTATAATATAAAATAAAGCAAAATAATAATCAGTAGATTATTAGAAATGATTATCAGATGTAATCTTAACTCGCACGTTGACAGTACATTTTACATATTAAATAATTAAATTTTAAATCAATTAAATAACATTTTATTCTTTTAACTTCTAAGTACATCAAAATGTATTACTTTAATACATAACACGTGATTAAAAAGCATCCACATTTCTGTAATCAAATTACTTAGTTTCAAAGTAAATAGCATTCATATTAACGTATGCACTTACAATTAGTAAATAATAAACTATAAATTTCAATCAAATTTAATACATTTTTTGAGTTAAATTGTTTAACTCCGTTGTTTTAGTTAAATTAACATACTCTCTCTCTCTCTAAATAAGAGCAGCCGCGAATATAGAAATGATTAGAAATAACTCAAATTATAACTTAACATTATGAATTTATTAGTAATGTACATCCTACGAACGAATACCGAATGTTCATGTTATTTCTTGCACAAATGTTGCACAAGTTCGATTGCTACATGCAGCAGCCAACATCGAATCTGATCGAATGCTGGTGGTGTTCGGTACAATCAAGAAAAGGAATAAACGGCTTACAAACAAGAACATACATAAATGTCCGAACATTCGCATTCGCTGTTCGTTCGCCAAGTGAATACCTGAATACTCAGCTCGAGATGCACACAGGACTAGACTATACAGACACAAACGTAGAATATTCAATGCACATCTATTCGAATTTCGGAGATGTAACTGTTTCGTAGCGTGTATTGTGGCACGCAGTGCCTCGATGCTCGGTGCTCGACTCATTGTTTACATTGGGCGTACGTTGCGCGCTGCTGTTGTGTACGCGCGCGGTCGCTTCGTTCCTATTCGTGCGGCGAGGCTCGAGCCGGCAGGCAGCAGCGCGTGTTGCTCCGTCGTCTTATTATCATCTAAATACGATTATTCCCTATGTTAACTACAATCAGCATTATAAGCTTGAACGATGTATTATTCTCCTGATTAATGACTTATTTCAAGGCATCGTAGAAGCAGACAACGGATTTATTCAACTATGGTATATCGCTTGAGTTTATTTGAGACTGAAGTAGAGAATTGAGGTAAAGAACGAGCGAATTGTATCACTATTTTAAATCCACGATGATAATTATACACGATATTAACAACATTCGTTTTTTAATTAAATATATTCAGTTTGTTCACTTTAAATTTTTCACTGACAATGAAATATAACTTGCTTGTCTGTCTCTAAGTGAGAGTGAATGATAGTATACGAAATCGTACTGAATAAAGTGATTTCAGTAACCGAAAGCCGTGATATATCAATAATTTAGTAGATAATAAATAATCCTCATTTCAAATGCGAGCAGTTGAGCGCGTTCCGTTTCACGCACGATGCGCACGATATATTATTTTATTATCCTTGTTGTTCGTCGAATGTTAAAAAGAAGAATAAAATGATACATCATGTGCATCATGCGTGAAATAGAACGCACCCTAAGATTTTCGGCACATATATTTTCTAAATCGCGGTAACGTCGCACACAACGGTTGGCGTTCAACGTAGGGCGTACAATAGTAAACGAAATCATCTTGTTTACGCAACGAGACTCGAGTCGGCAGGCAGACGCGCGTGAGCTATTCTCTATTAAATTATTTCTAAAATAATGATTTGTTTTCTCTATTAACATTTAACGATGTCAATCACTTATCAATTGTGTGTGTATTGTGTGTGTACAGAAATAGTGCCCATGTGATATTGAAACTCAATTGATTATTTTCGTACTTTCGTTTATCACTTCCGAATTTCTTCATTAATTAAAGCTTTATTAGTTGCATTTATAAAGTTGTCGATGTTATTTTTGAATTCTTGAGTTAATAACGGTCGCGAATTAAGTCTGAATCGCGCTTAATTAGCAAGTAAAATCGTAATTATCAATTTAATTAGTAATCATCGATAATTACAGCCGCGTTAGCATTTGTAACTGCATAATGTATTTGTCCATCATTGCTTTATTAAAATACACGAGAATCGTTTCATCGAAGTATTAATATTATATTACGCGATCAATCGGCGAAGCAAAGACTTTCGAAGGCATTCTGAAGATTTATGTTTAAATTTTTAACTTGTTCATTAACATACTTGTTATAGTGTAATTATATATTATAATATGAGATTATGTTTGCTCTATATAATTCGCACATATTATTTATTATTTGCAGTACAAAAAGTGTTAGCAGCAATTAGTACAGCCACATGATTAGATCTATCATCTTAGAATGGATGGGTTAGAATAAATAGACTAGAATATAAAATATTGAGATACTTCGATTGAAATATACTCGTGAAATATATTAGTGATTTGAAATTAGAGTATAGCTAAATGTGTGTGAAGCAAACATGAATAAGCAAGTGATGAATATAACATATTTCACAAAAAAGCAGCGTACAGGTAATTTTGATAAAATAAGAATTGTTCCCAAATCTATTACACACGAATATTTAATTTCTTATATATATTTTGCTGAGCATTCTATAATAAAATTTTATAACAGCATTTTTAAGAATAAATAGACCGGAATTAATATCATATAGTATATTTAGATTAATTTGTTTAATGAAAAGTATTAAATGATTATTAAGTGCCATTCTTACAATGCAATTTTTAACTAATTTTTTGTAACCTATACTTATTTATAATTTGACTTTTGTTACGTCGTTAAAAGTAACAACTAGTGAGTAACAGTGTTTTATTTCCTTTTTTATATCAAACACCATTTGTTGCATTAATTAGCCAATTAGTATTGACTGTGTGAGCCATTATTTATATTAGATTGTCTTATAAGGTTAAATGTCGATTTTATTCCTAAAACAATAATTCCAAAATTCTAGTAACATAAAAATATTGCATGACCTTTGAAATATGGCGTATAAAAAATTTGATAAATTATATCTAACTTTTTATTACGTTTTGAATTTGCAATATTAAACAGTTTATATTTATATTTAATATTTAGTAGATCGTATTTAAATTTGAACTATTCTCTAAATCCGATTTTATAAGAAACATATCAACTAATATTTAATACTTAACAGCGCGCGCAAAAGTCTTCATGTTGTGTTGACGCAAAATACATATAAAGAAATATAGGAACACTGACATATTATGAATTATGTAATAGAAATAAGGCGATAGACATGACAAAAATGATCGATTCTCAATCGAAGTTTTTGCGTAAATACAATTTATGTGTTACAAAGTCTATATTTCTATATTGATGAAGGGAGGGTATGAAAATCTATCTCGCGCGATCGGGATTGAGCGAGATCGAACGTGACTACCGGGTGTCGTCCGGCCGTTATCATAAACGAGCTGCCAATCGACTGTAGTTTGCCGCGCCGTACGGTATTATATATCGGGATGGAAGTAGCAGCCGGTCTGCTCTTATAACTCTCGCGCAATTGGAGGGCCGTAATTCGAAGCGAATAATTGACCGAATGGCGCGGCCGGTGGCGGCGTTTCAGAGGTTTACGGCCAGTGGCACGACCTCAATTTCGCTCCGGCAATCTCTGCCATCCTGCCTGCCTGCCTGCCTGTCTGCCTGCCTGCCTGCCTGCCTGCCTGCCTGCCTGCCTGCCGCCGAAAAGCCATGACCATGCGAGAGAACTCTCCTGGCACTCTCCGCATCATCCTGGCCCAAATCCAAACCATCGATCGCTGACCGCGAATGGTCAGGCGATCAACGAACGTGCAGTACATCGTTAATAAGAGGTTCGATGGATGAATAGACGAATAGCGGTAGCGCTCGTAGAAAATTAGCCGCGTTAACATCTCCACACTGATCTCCCTTCCCGTAGTTTTTAGGGTGCGAATGACTTTGACAAGAGTAGCAAGGGATCGTTGATATATAAAGCTGGATGTGAACGGTCGTGTGAGATATGATTCACAGAAAATCAGGAAATAGTTACGTCGACGTCCTTATATTGATCTGCGTTCAAGAGCAGCTCTCGCATTGTGAAATTTTGAATTTTAATCCTCCGTTTGCAATAAAATTCGAAAAATGTGAATTTATAAAAGAATAATAGTAGGATTTTACTGCTAGATAATTTCATCTTAATTATAATTTTTATGGAAAATACCGATTGAGACACTGATACGAAAGTAAATATTGTTTTTTAAATAACCAAGATACGTTTAATTAGTTTTTTATCATCTTGTCGTAAATGAATTTTTTGGGTTACTAATTTAATCGAAAGGGGCGCGTAGCTTCGGTTTCATACCAGCGTACATTGCACTGTTTAATCCGCGTACCGGCATTCAAGTTAATCTAATCGGGATAAATCGAACCCGTCCATTTCCATTCGGACATACGCGTACGTTTAATATCCGGTTATTCGTCGGGGTTCGGGCTCGCACGCCCCGAAGCCGGGACTTCGAAATTAAAAATCCGTTCGTATGGTGCGACGGCTTCGAAAAGCTTCATCCGGGCGTGATGTACCTACCTACGCCGAGGATCTACTGTGCATTCTCGTCGACTCGGGGGAGGCGAAGGAAGCTGAAGCGCTATTAGTTGCACCCGGGGATTCCCCGTTACGCTTCGCCGGTTCCACCTGCCTTAGTGCAGGCGCAAAATAATATGGAGAGTACGACCTGAAAAAAAAAAAAAAAAAATTGGGGGGCGCTTTCCTGTCCTTCGCCTCTTCCCGTACCCTATGCTCGTGCTCTCCGGGTGTTTGTGCAACGGGTGGCATTGTGCATCCCGACGAAACGTCGGATAGATAATCACTCTGGACTGGAATCACAGATGACTGTATTTTCAAGACGCTATTGAATGGGACACTTTTTCACGTCGTGAGACACCGTTCGTTCGCGCCATAGTGTTCACGTATAAGCAGGGTCTACTCTAGGTTTTCTTCTAGCAAACTTATTGTCGGTTTTCGTCTTTGATCACAAATTGAATTGTGAACTAGTGTCGTTTACGCTGTGATCTCGAAACCGTGTTATAAAACTTAATAATTGCTTATTCTTAAGACTTAATAATTGAGTAATATTGAAATATTGTTTTTGCTTTATCTTTTTACTTATCATTTATATTAAAAATAAATTAATTAGGAAAGCAATTTATATGTGATAGAAACAGGTTTTTATTAAAGTACTTGTAATAAGCCTAGTAAAAATTTTATGCATTTTTTTAGTAGCTACTGGACAGTTTATTAACTTCTCTCTCGTAACTGAGAGGTAAAACTATGAAAAGATGCGCAAAATCTGATTCGAGGTACTGCATAAAAACAGGACAATAAATAGATTACACAGTATTTTAACTAATAATAATCTATTAATACTAGACAATAACCGGGAAGGTCTACGGAAATTGCACATATTTTTACCAAGAAAATTGCTTAAGCCATTGAATAACTCTTCAAGTTTTTGTCCATTTTCTACGCAGTATTATTACAATTAATGAGACATGCAGTAATACTGTATAGTAACTGGATGAGTGTTTAGGAAAATTGCTTTTCTACCAGAGAAGCAATAATTTATTATCATAATTTATTTACATAAAAGTATATATACAAAATTAAATGTTGTTTACAAAATTTTGGGTCATTATCTCTTTGACGTACCAATTGTAGTTCCTTGTAAGGAAGAAACGTTTTTCTTAAAGATGAACATTTCCTTTATCGGAGGTTTAAAGTCGAATACCGCAGGCAGGACAGATTTAATTACGCGGCGGATTGTAAATTTAAGAATTCACACGGTACGCGGCACGGTCTGTCGGAGAAGCGCGGTCGTGGATCGAGGAGAAGAAAACGAAATAGGGAAAGAAGTAGGAGAGAAGAAACCGCAGACACGAAGGAGGAAAAGAAGAAGGTGAGGTGAATAAAGAACTAAAGTGGTTCCGACCGGTAAGAGGCCATCGGCACGACGGTTAAATTCATTAGGCCGACATTGCAATGGCGCGGACGACGATTCTGCGCGGAATATCAATGAATTCGTGGGCTCGGCGGACCCGTGCGACACACGCGGTATTTAGGGTCCGGGCGGTCGTGGACATAAATCGAGAGATACCCGATAAAACGGGCGAAAAAATACGAGTTGCACCCAGAATAAATAACGTACACGGGGGATGCTGCGGTCAAACGTGGGGTTATGAATTACAGCTTATGAAAGGCGCGCCGCGGGGCAACGGGGGAGAGAAGCGAGTGTGCACGAGGGGGCACGGAATAGGGGCTGCCTACAACCCTCCGGATTTTCGGGAACGAAATTCACTCGTCGCAGACGCCAATCGAGGCGGAAATTTACTTTCCCTCCCTCGATGGCGCCCGTCCACCTCCGGGGGTTTTTCCTCGCGCTGGCAATCGACCCACTTTCCGGCACGCACTCGCAGTCGATATATGTTCATGCCCTCCCGGTACACGTCGCTGAACATAGAAGCCAGCGTGCCACTCCAGTTGGCACTCACCAGAAAAGTAAGGGCACTGATAAACGATCGCCAGGGTTGGCGTCAGATGGCGAACAAGAAAATAGACTTCAGGGTTGAAAGATTGAGAGTAAAGTTGTTTAAATAAAATAGCTGAAGGAATAACGTCTGTTATTTTTTATTTATTATGTATAATTATTTCTTATGAGATTATTTCTCTATTTACGTATCTATATCAGCCTGATTTCATCCACTGCTGAATATCGGTCTCTTCCAACCTTTTCCATATTCCATATGGTTTTTGGAAGAAAGGAATTTGACATTAAAACGCCACGCTTCCCATGCATGTTGACCGTGATTATTTCTCTGCACTCTAAAAAATAGGGATGTAGATTTAATATGCTGTGTTTATATAGTTCTCACCATGTTGGTATTAACATACGGTGTTAAATCCACACTCATATTTCTTAGTGTATATACAACAGATGCATTAATGGTTAAAAATTTACTAAGTTGGATAAGATATAATGAAAAACGGGACGGGAGCTGTTTCAGCTTTTGCCTCAGGTAAGAAAATCCTTAGTTACGGTCCTATGGGTGTATATTTTATCTTGGATGGGTGCACAAAAGGTTTAAAACCGGCTTTGGGTAGTGTGAACGCGAATAAATCGGTCCTAGTGAATAGCACTCGTGCACCGTGAAAGATGGTGTCTCTTTTTATTAACGGAGAGAATGTGATTGTCCTCAACAAGAGCGCGTTGTCGCTGGCATCTCCATTCGGGATCATAATGCAGATGTAACGAATAGACCGGTGCACTGTTTTGTAAATAGAAGCTATTTTGAATGGCGTAATCGTTAGTTATAAAAAAATTCAATTCGAAGATTATAATCGCGAGTAAATCATAGACAGAGAACAGAATTTATGATATATGTATCATCTTCGAATCAGGTCCAATCTTGCAAGCTTACGAGAAATTCGACGGCGTGTGCGTGATGTACGGAAATGCTGACGTGGTTGGAACAAGACCCTAATCCATAGCGTGGGTCTGACGGTTCCTGCATTAGAGCAGAAATCCTTCTTATTGCCAAAGGCACTTAGAAACCATGAACACTTATCAAACACGCGCTGTGTCGGAGTGATTAATTTTATTCTGCCAATTTATCTTCAAAAATTTGTACGCAGTCGATTCAATATTCCCGAATTATTCACATATTTGTGAATATTTTTAAATAACTGATACTTAAATATAATATATCTATGTTATATTTATAATTAATTTTCTGCTAACAATGTCGGACTTTAAAGCATAGTGTATGTAAAAATTAAAAAGAAAGGAGAATACAAAAAAAGGGGAAAAAGAGCCGCTGAAAGTATCGCAAAGGCACTTTTCGTTTCTCATATTGCACGGAAAATTAAAAGTGGCTGTTCGCCACGTGGATTCGCGAGAAGGATATTCGACTAGTCGGACCAATACCGCGAAATACACTTTCGATGAGAATCGGATTCCCCATTGGGCGTGTGGTAGGAACCTAATCCGGTACAACATTTTCCCAGACGGCAAATCTGATTTGCTGTCTTTCTCGCCCTCTTTCGTCCCTTTGCCGAAAATCCTCTTTCCGGCGTATATACGCGCGTGCCCCCTTTGATTTAAAGCGGAGAGAGAGAAAGAGAGGGGAAAAAAAATCGTTTCTGGCTCTGACATTTTATTCGAAACGCAGATCGACAGGCAGCGAACGCAATAAGAAAGCGCGCAGCTGAATGCGCTACCGTAAAATAGGATGAACGCATGCCGAGACGCCACGGTATATACCGGGAAAGAAAAAGGGCGGGATATAAGAATTAAAGTGGAAACCCCGTGAGTCGTGCCAATTTTTCTGATACCGCAAAATCCGCTTTCGCTGATCTCGTAGATAAGTATAATAGATATGAATCCATCAGGGTTGCTTAATGTTAATGCTACCTTAAAGTCGTTTTCTTCGATTCTTTTTAGTTGCCCTAATGTTATTTTTTACATGAAAATATACATTAAAATAATTGCGTATATGTTAGAGCGATGAAAATATCTACACTGAAAAAAAAGTCTAGTTATAGC